>NC_058060.1:13974597-14274597 GCF_020085105.1 Siniperca chuatsi
CCGACTGTACGCTGTCTGCCGAGCATGAAACGTCAGAGGTACGTAAAGAGTGGCTTGTGGAGAAAGTCAAGCATCTAGCAAGCTAAGAGTCACAGATATTTTTTGTCAGGAGCATGAAACTAGAGCCAAACGGGGAGTGAGTATTGGACTAAAATTCATCAGGTGCAATGGGATGCCCATGTTGCTCTGTATCTGGATTACCCAAAAGAATATACTGTACACACAGTGTGCATATCAAAACTGTGTTGTTGACACTTTTTCTTGGAATCTTTTTTTTTTCTCCCAGTGTTCAAAAAACACTCAACACAGCTTTAAAAAAGGGATCATTCTTCATCTCTGATGCATCAGCTGTCGGTTTCAGAACAGGAACTAATCAGTGTTATCGATAAGAGATTGGACAATCCTAATTGAAGCTACTGATAGAAATTGTGAGTACAGTTTAAGTTTAGTATCTTCTATGTTGTAGAGCAAGTTGCATTTAAATTTAGGAAAGTAGGAAGAATGCAGCAGGTGTATGAAGGTGAATGATTCTAAGACACGTAGATGAAGAAAGGAGAGGAAGTCGTGGAGACTAAAAAGAAAACTAAAAGACAGAGTGTGTCCCTCCATGCATGCAAGCTGTAGGTGGGAGTTGTAGGACCTCGTGGGTGGAAACTGTCATGTGACATTGTTTTTTGTTTCCTGTGGAAAGATACACACATTTCCTGTGTCTGTCTGTGTGTGTGTTGTGTGTACAATGTGATCTTAATCAATCATCTTATATGAAATGAGTGATACTGTATGACCTACATTGCCATTGTCAAATTCTTTTAAACTAATGTGGCAGTGAGACATGAGGAAATTCCCCAGATAATGGCAGTGTGGTGAAAATTTATAAAACATTGTCTGTTTAGTTCATCAGCTAATTGCACCTAAAATATCAATATGTTGTGTTATCAAGGTCAACAGTTTTATATATGCTAATATATTATCTGTGTTTTGATACCTAGAATCCTTTTAATGGTTACTGTTCTTGTCATTTTGAAATTTTCCCCAGCATTTTTCCAGCAAATTGATGGCTATCTTACAGTTTATGAACTGTACCTCTGATTGTCTGCATATGTTTTTTCCAGACAAAGCCATGAAGGTATTGCTATGCTGTCTGGACAGTAAAGAGATGGAAACCCGCTGTATGGGAGCTTCTGCACTTTGGGCGTTGCTCCATAACAATCAGAGGGTACACACATGCACAAACACACACATGCATCCAAGCATTAAAACTTTATTTTAGTGACAGTGCATTTACAGGCTAGTGATATGTCACATAAATAAATCCGCTTGAAAGCTTCATTGTTTTCTCACATACAGAAGAGATGACAAACCTTTTTTATCTCCAGATCTTAATCTAAAAAAAAAATTAACTGCTGATTTCAGGCTCATCAACACAACTCTTCCTAATCTTTCTAATTTCCCCTTAAAGGCCAAGACTACTTTGAAGTGTCCCTCTGTTCGATTGAGAATTGAGGAGGCATATACCATCTCTAAGAAGGGTATGCATTTATTGACTTTGATGAAGACATATCTACCTATCCTGGCGCTGAATTTGAACATTAGGTTTTGCATGTCCCATTAATATACAATTGTGCTTTTTCTCTATAAACCGCAGATGCAGAGAACAAGCAGGAGCCTATGAGTACCTACCTGTTGAAGTGCTTTGAAAACCTCTCCCAGCTGCTAAATAACTGATTGTATGTATATTGTTTGTTTTGTATGATGTTTTATACTTATCAATATTAATTAATTTTGATATTAAAGTGGCAGATTTTAGCTACTGTCTTGTATTGTCTGATTTCACCCAAACAAATTGTACCAACTGTTATCACTTTGTCGTGCCTTTGTTGTCATGTAGGAATATAGTGTTGTGGTTGTAAACACAGTGACTGTGGTTGTGGTGGGGTTAAGTTGCTGTTCCACACCATACCACCTTGGGTGGGTTGGTTGCTTGATAACCAACAGAACTTCCACTCAAAACTTTCACAGACACTGAAAACCTTTTCGTTTACAGGAAACAACTAGACTAAGAGCCTACAGCCACACTAGCGGCTCTGTGAGGCTGTACTTAAGCACAGCAGTGCTTTAAACTAATTGCAAACATCAGCATGCTAACATTCTCAATGAAAATGCTAGTACGTCAATGTTTAGCTGGTATAATGTATACCTTGTTCACCATATTAGTTTACTTAGTTACTATGCTAACATTTGCTCATTGGCACTAAACACAAAGTACAACTGAGGCTGATGGGAATATCTTTTGCATGTCATGATGGATAAACAGAACCCGATGATGTGCTAGATGAAAGGTCAGGGAATAAAAGCAAATCATCATCTGGGGACGATGAAAGTCTGTACCAAACTTCATGGCAATCTATCGTTGAGACATTTAAATAAAAACCACAAATGTGAACCTCATGGTGGTGCTAGAAGAAAAGTCAGAGTTCACCAAATTAATTAAAATTTATCCTCAAGGGACCTTAAATATCTGTAGCAAATACCTTTAATCCATCCAATAGCTGTCAAGATATTTCACTCTGAACCACAGATGTCAACCTCATGGTGGCGCTAGAGAAAAAGCTAGGATGATACCTCAGCTTTTCCTGACTCAGGAGGATTCATCCACTGGGATCCATGAATGTCTGTACAAAATTTCATAGCAATCCATGATATAGTTGTCGATATTGTCCAGATATTTCTGGACCAAAGTGGTGGAGCATAGCTAAAAACCTTCTCATAAACCAAAATTTATTTAAATTCAAGATTTACATTCTTTATTCATAAATGTTTGTTTTGAGATGCCCAAAAAGTACTCAAAAGTCCTAGCTGAAGTATAAAAACTACTGTATACAAGATGAAAACATTATAGTTTGCAGAATTTCAGGTAGATGAGGGCAACGTTGGTACAATTTAGAAAACTTCAGTATGGATCCCACCATGCAGCATTATGCCCTAAGCTTGCCTCCCATTCCCAGCCCTGGTGATAAAGTGCCCCTCTGTCTGGAATGAGCTAACAGTGGGCTACCATGAAGTGTGCCCCAGTAGCTCAAGTGTTTCTCTGCAGCCAGAGAGCTAGGAGGAAGTGCAGCTCGGGTGCTTCTCCACTCGTCTCATCAATGCAGCTTTCATTTTCCCTCGGTGGGGCAAGATGGAAGCTGTACAAAAGGACCACTGGTACTTCGTGGTACTCATCTTTCTTCCTTTTCTTAAAGGTATGGAGTCGTTATATATATATATTTAAAGTTTTTAGTAGATTAATTTTCATGAATGGCAATGTGTCATGTAACACTTTTATTGACTGTGTTGAAAGTGGCATTCACTTGTCTTTCAGGATTCTCTGAAAACTAATTTACCTAAATATTTGTGATGTAGTTTCATCAGGTTTTAATCTTTAATTCACAATCAGTAATTAAAACTAAACATTGCTTTATTCCAGAATTTATTTTTAGTTAAATTGGCTGCAAAGATGGTAGGAAAGCTTGTTTTTGTATGTTTTGAAAACATTATTATTCTAAATAGAACTCTCCCAAGGGCATCACTGGACTTGAAATCAGTTGTCATTCAGCTCGGATAAAAGGCTTTGAAAACTTGGAAGCTTGATCACCAACTATTGTCAGTTGTGTTTATGTGTACTGGTTCAAATTAGCCTAATTACCATTACCCGAGGGATGGCCCCACAGCAGTGAATAGCTGTGGTAATCTTCAAGTAGAACAGAAACATGGCTTTTTCTTTTTCTTTTACCTCTTTGCATAGGTGTGAACATAATTTCTTAGAAGTTTATGATTCTGAACTGATACATGTGAAAAAATTCAAATATAATCCTACAAACAACTAGTTATTCTTGTATGTAATTTAGATTTACTGATTTCAGAATCAGAAATCCGAATCACAAATACTTTATTGATCCCCGAGGGGAAACTCCTTATCAGTTAGCACCTTTACAGAAGGCCAGACACTACAGGTGTATGGGGTAAAAAAAAAAATGTAACTAATAGATATCACCATGAAACTTCCCCAGTTGATTACTTACATTAAGACAATTATTTTTTGTATTACAGGTTTTCTGATTTTTAAACATGCAAATGCAATGTTTTTAGGAATAAAATGTTATACAAATCCTGCTATAGATATATGAACGAACCCCTCTGTAAAAACCTTCAGAATATAGATAGGAATAAAACTGTAAAGTTTGATGTATGTAAATGCTACTGAAGTGGAGATTTCTGATTCAGAGTATGAGGGGGGGAAACCGTGCTTTAAAGATAAAATCCAGACATGTTGCAAGACACAACCGGTGAATAGGGTAAAAAAAAATGTAACTAATATGAAACTTCCCCAGTTGATTAGGCTACTTACATTAAGGTAATCAAATAGTTTTTTGTACTCCCAAGTTTTCTGAAATTTTATGTTCAAATGAGGCATTATCCAATGCTAACTTTTGGTGAATTTAGGAGAAACTGTTACAGTTCGTCTGGAGGAAGGGATGGTTCTCGGCTGTTTGTGCCCCTGGGACGGCAACCTCAGCATGGTGTCCTGGACCAAAATACCAGACAAGGATCCGGTAGCCGTTTTCCATCCAGAGTATGGAGTGGCCTTTTCTCACCATTACCGGGAGAGGATAGAGTTCCTGAGGAACAGTCACATGGATGGAAGTATTTCCATGAGGAACGTCACTCACCAGGATATTGGGCTTTACCACTGCTCTGTGCAGACCTTCCCCCAAGGCCCCTGGACAAGGAACATACATGTGGAAGATTTAGGTAAAAGATACGGCAGAAAATGAGGTGGAAATTTTGATCACCGTGCACCCGCTAAAAAAAAAGATGTTGGAAATGAAACTATAGATTACCATTCTTTCCATCACGCATTTAGATTTTTTTTTCTTTCGTTGACGCGCTGTTTCCTGTGTGTGCTCCATTTTCCTGTGTTTACAGATGAGCCCCCTGAAGAAGAAGAAGAAGAAGAAGAAGAAGAAGAAGAAGAAGAAGAAGAAGAAGAAGAAGATGGCACAGAGCCCCCCACCCCCGAGGTCATCAAGACGGACACAGAGTTGGTAGCAGAGCAGAACAACAACCTGAACATCAGCTGTAACCACAAGCACAATGGCACCGTGAACCAGGTCATTTTTGAGAAGATGCCGCATGGCCAGCCCTGGGGCATTATTGGAGTGTGTAAAACGGTGGAAGGGGGCCTGGTGGTCGAAGACTACAGCGACAGGGGCAGCGTCAGCTGCACAGACAGCCTGGATGTCAGTCTGCATCTGACAGGTGTGCTGCAGGAAGATGGCGGTTTCTACCGCTGTACTTTCAGCACAGATGCGGGGGTGCAGACCACCACCGTGCTGCTCGCTGTGCCCACTCCAGGTACAAAGACAGACATTGTGTAGTAGTTAACATACACGTATAGGACTGTATATGGCATGACTGGATGATAAATCGTTTCGCATACTTAAAATGATTTACGGGTGCAAACATGTCTCACAGAGAGTAAAATGATTGATAACACATAATGAATACAATAAAACAATGCTTGGGATGTTCATGTCAAACCACAACATCCCGTGGCACGTCTCTGAATACTGTTACTAGCTGTGTGTGTGTGTGTGTGTGTGTGTGTGTGTGTGTGTGTGTGTGTGTGTGTGTGTGCGCACTGTATGCTTTAATGTGATGTATCTATCTGTCATGAGCAAACAATGAGTCGGGAACACATTTGTCAATCACCACAACTACGAATAACACCGCACTGCCCCGTTGAGTAGAAAACCATTGCTGTTTTGCTCATTTTTTTCCTCCATAATGTTTCTCTACTTTTATAACCAGGTGGATTATCCATGTACATGATGTACATTTACATCGGGGCTGCAGCTGCTGGGCTTGTTCTACTCATTGTCATCCTCATTCTAGCAGAGAGGCACAGGTAAGATGCCACAGTGGGTTTCCAGATATCTTTAGTAAACAAAACTCCCAAACTAATCTTGATTGTGAAATATGAGTCTGTCTATTCATTGACACAAAGTGCTTGGATCTTTGCAGTTTGAAACTAAGGGCTGAGTGACATAATCAAATAGGATATGATTGAGTGAGTATCTTAACATCAACAAAATTAAGAGTCTGCAGCCACGCTAGCGGCTCTGCTTTGAGCTAAATGCTAATGCCAGAATGCTAACATGCTCACACTGACAATGCTAACGTGCTAATGTTTAGCAGTTAATGTTTACCGTGCTCACCATCTGAATTTAGCATGTTAACATTTGCTAATTCACACCAAACAGGGGATGCTGATGGTAATGTCATTATAGCTGAGCAAGTATTTGGTCATAAACCAAAGTATTTGACACATTTAAATGTTGACCTGATGGTGGTGCAAGAGGAAAGTTCATCCTGAGTGGGACACGAGTATGTGTGCCAAAGTTTGTGCCAATCTATGAAGTAGATGTTGAGATATTTCAGCAGACAAGTGAAAACTTTGACCTGCTGTTGGTGCCAGCTGAAAAGTCATTAGGATATCTGTATCAAATTGAATGACAATCCATCCAATAGTTGTAGAAACATTTCACTAAAAAAACAAATGTCAAAAATAAGTGATTCATTTAAAAAAAAAACCTGGAGGGAAGTCTGATAAATACAGTTTTTTCTAGCAGACATGATGTTTTTTTTCTGCTCTCCTGCCTTTAATCATCTCATGACTCATCTGATTTATCTTGCAACCTAAACTTGTAGATTTTTAAAAATTTTAAAAAGTCCCACATTTTTTGTCCTTTGGTTGCACCTCCCGTGTTATTTGTTGACTTCTGTCCAATAATCACCACAGGAAGAAGAAAAGGAGAGAGGAGTACAGAGTCAAACTGCACCCATCTCAGAGAGAGGTGAGCCTCACATTATTCATCATATCTACTCTTGTCTTTACACTTGACACTTTTAGGGCACTCCCTAACCTTCTCTTCAGACATGCACTTAATTATGAACCTGTTACACTTTACTATTAACCTTGTTTGATACAGCACATCATGTCATCATGTGCCCTGACACATTGTATACCCTGATACTTAACTAATGCTGCTTTACCATAACTGACAGTTTAATGGCTTTTGGATTTGAAAAAGCAGCTTGTCAAAATATGGAATTGGTTGAAAATGTAATATTATATCTTAGAAATTAAAATTGTAACAGTAAGTAATGATTACTTCATTAAAGTCAAGTGATACTCCTATTTCCTTATAGACCATTCTGTTATTAAATAAAAAATAATTATATGAAATACTTGAATAAAATGTATTGCCCCTTTTTGATGTAATAACAGCCGTGTAATGTAATTTCATATCATCATAAAAAGCATATTTCAGATTGAGCCCATTCAGAGGGACATTTTATTACTTTGCCAAGCCACTGCTTCAGTCATTACATTATCAGCTGTCACATGTCCCTGTCTAACACCTCATATACTAATAAAATCTACCACATATTCACAGCCAAACTTCTATGAGAACATCTCTGTGTGTCCCAGGCAGAAGAAGTCCAGGCAGATAAAACATTGCCCGGTCTATGTCAACCTACAGACTGTACGATCACACAAAACCAAATGTTAGCTTCATGATAAATGAACATACATAAATATGATGTGCTGCATATTGTGAATGTGTAGTTTTTTATCTGACAGTTGTCAGATTGAGTTTTTTAATGAGATGCAGGGATCACACTGACACTGATTAATATTCATACTGTGGTTTGAAATGAGATGACAAGCTGGTGCTCATGTAAGTCTCAGGAAGCTGACAGGTTTGTTTGAGTCAAGCCCTGCTCCCACTAATTAAATGTACTTTGTACTTCATAATTACTGTTGAGGAAATATTTGTTTTGGGCAAAACAATATTTGACAGTAACCGTCATGCAAGAAGAACAGACAAAGGCCTGTATAATCATTCTTTTCACTTCTCTAACCCCCGAGTAAAACGATTGACAAAAGCCTGTGTAATTGCTCTCCTTTTACTTTCATCCCTCCTGGTTTCCATTCAAAGCTTGACAATGGTGTCTAATCATCTAATGGTAAAGAAAAGCAGTCACTCAGCACTGTACCGTCACTTGAGACTGTTGCTTTCCTCAAAGGGCTCTCCGTCTGGGATGGCTGCATTCTAGTTACAGCACGCTCTTATTATGAAAGCTAAACTCTAATTAGCTAATCCTGGGCTTTAGTTTATAGCTACTTATACTTTGTCTATCTACTGTTTATTGATGAATGTTTTGGGTCTTTTTTTATGATAATCTATTATTTTTCATGTTGTGTTTATTTTTATTTTTTTTAATGATTTCTAAGCCTGCTTATATGCTTTTGTAAATCGGTTTATGGTAGTACTATTACTGTGGGTTGTTTATGTGTAATCTCATTTATCTCCATAGAAATGGAGGCAGAGGCAGTAATGGATACTCAGGCTATCCTGTTAGGAAACAAGACAAATGTGGACAAGGTAGAAATGTGGAACATAAAAGGACAATATAGTTCGGAATCACAAGTTTTTGCCTTCGTTCTCTCATCTTGCTGTTTCCAGCAAACAACTGTAGGCTACATTTGACTGTGATACTTGTGAAAATATCTGGGTGACCACCAGTACTGAAACTGATATTTGTGACTGTGAATGACTTCATGTATACAAATAAAACAGTGCATAACCACTACCTCATTGATTTCCTGTGATGTGGAAGTGTGAAAAGAGGAAACTAACATAAAAGAGAAAGAATCATTGAACTGCAGAGTAAACTATTTAAGGAAATCAAATGATTTGCCACGAAATGGAAGGCCCTTTATCTTAAAGTTAGTGCTTGAATTCTTAAGGGAATACTTTGACATTTTTAATATACCACTCACGTTTATGTGCCGTAAATATGAAGCTACTGTTAGTAGTCGGTTAGCTTAGCACAAAGACTGGAAACAGCTAGCTTGGCTCTGTCCAAAGGGAACAGCACCATTAAAGCTCACCAACACGTTATATCTCGTTTGTTTAATCCGTATAAAAAACAAAGTGTAAAAATGACAATTTGTATTTTGTGCCAGACTGTCTTGGCTAGGAGCAGTAACTTCCTGGAAACTTCTCATCACCGTGAGGTTGTCATGCTGAGACTACAAAAAGTTACTGTGCCCATCCAAGAAAAACATTACAAAACGTAACCCTCCGTAACACCACTAATTGTCATTTGTACATGTTTTTCAAATTTTACTTTATGCTGGTAGGCGGATTTTGTTACCTTTTGGAAAGAGCCAGGCTAGCTGTTTTGCCCCGATACTAGACTTTGTGCTAAAGCTAAGCTAATGTGCTGCTTGCCTATCCTGCTTCATATTTACATACATTTTATGTAACTCTCGGCAATACAACGAATAAGCGTGTTTCCCAAAATGCTGAACAATTCCTTTAAATTAATGTTACTTACCTTGAATTCTGCATTCCCGTTGGCATAAAAAAATAATCTGATACATGATAGAACATTCAATTTATTACCTTTTTATCATCAAAAACATTACATATGTACATTTAGTGAAAACTGTAGTCCTACACTTAATGTATTCAAAGTGCTATTAACATATAATCTGACCGTAACAGAACACAAAACGTGGTGGACACAAACACAATCATTTAGTAACAATAACAGAAATCATGATGACACATCATACCTACAATAAACAACAAAAATTGCAAATGATAAAAACACTCAACTAGAACTTTCTCCAGTCTTCTCAGCTAGTACGGCTCTGATGGTCCAGATGTAGTGGAACTATTTTACATACATTTATTAACCACACTTGAGCGAAGACTCAAGACAACTAGGGCAGAAATGTGGCCAGAAATGTCAACAGCTATCTTTCTACATATTTTACTACGGGCTCTGTGATGCAGACACATTTGTAGACGGCACTTTGTTTGAGGCTCAAATTAATATGAAGGTTGAGCTCTTTTAAATACTAATATACAAAATAAAGTGACTTACTGCAAAACTTAACTTCAATACAAAATAAGTCCTTGTACTTGTATCTCCAGTTCTACATACTATTTTCTAAATATTAACAAAAAACACATTAAAATAAGTGACTAAGTTGACATTAAAAGACTGCTTTGCTGCCTCAAACTGATTGTCATTGGAATCCTTTTTGATTTGAGAGTTGTTGCTGGAATTTTCTGGATTTGTGCCTTTCTTTGACATAAACATGTAACAAAGTGGCCACTTTTACCACAGATATTTTAAAGAGATGAAGTGTTATTCTTAACTTTCTAGAAGCGCTCTGGTTAGGTTTTGCTAAGTATTTCGGGTGAGACATGGCATTTCACAGCTGGGTCTACAATATTTCAGAGAAACTTAAGACTTTTCAAAATGTTTTGAAGGTACAGAGCTAAATTCTGTCCATAATGGCAAACTCAAAGCCCAGAGACGATGCTTTGGTTAGGTCTCACACTCTGCAGTCTGTGTCTGAAGGCACTTCTTACTCGAGGAGGACAATGCAGAGAACATCGTCGTCACAGCGTCCATGTACTCAGTGACAAGTTTCACTCACATTCTAGAGAAAGGATTTCTGCTGATTTTGACAATGACCACTAATATAATTTCTTTCTAGTTCATACTGTTGATAATGGATGGAAAACAAGATGGTATAAGGTATCTGCCACTCTTAAAAATAAGGTAGTTGTCAGGCTACTGGGTCAGAAATTGTGTTTTTAATCACATTGTTTATGCTTATGATCAGCCATTTTATTAGTTTTTAAAGGATTACTAGTTCAACATTTTGAGAAATACACTTTTTGTATTCGTGACAAGAGTTAGATGAGAAGATTGATGCCACTCCAACGTCTGTATGCAAAATATGAAGCTGGTTAGCTTAATTAGTTTAGCACAAAGACTGGAAAAGAGGGAAACAGCTAGCTCAGGTAACAAAATCGGCTTACCACCAACTCTGAAGCTCACAAATTTACACAATATGTCTCATTTGTTTATTCCATACAAAACCCCAAGTGTAAAAACAACAGGTTTTATGTCATGTTATGTCACATCAGGTTTTACAGGTGCTTGCATTGGATTTTGTTACCTTTGGACATAGTCAGCCTAGCTGTTTCCCCCTGTTTCCAGGCTTTGTGCAAAGCTAAGCTAACTGCCGGTTGTAGCGTCATATTTATTGTACAGATCTTGTATGGACATATACCAGCAGGGCAAAAATGACCATGATGGGGTTTTTTTTGCCACAACTCACATCTGAGTCAGTTTACTTATGCCTTGCATAACTTGCCCCATCAGGTCACCAACACCCTGCGTCTCTCTCTCTCTCTCTCTCTCTCTCTCTCGCTCTCTCTCGCTCTCTCTCTCTCGCTCTCTCTCGCTCTCTCTCTCGCTCTCTCTCTCTCTCTCTCTCTCTCTCTCTCGCTCTAGCTCTAGCTAATGAACCAGTTATCATATACCGTATATGAGGCTGAAGAAGAGCTAGGAAGCCATTAAAAACCAAATTGCTCTGCTAGTGTAATGTAGGGCTGGCAGTTTAAAGTAGAGGCTGTGAGAAGGTTGCATTCTATCATTTCTGACATGACAGTCCACTCCTATATCCTTGAAGCACATTTCTGAATGACTTTTTCCCTTTGCTGGTTGTAACCGATTAAGGGCTTTAGCTGATTCATCACTGCCATCAAAGTCAAGCTGTTTCTGTGTAAGGCATTGATCAATTTCACATTCTTGAGATGGTGCGAAGTACAGTAAGAATGGGAGGATTGTGTGTCAAAAATGGTGGAGTTTCAATTGAAATGGTTGCCAAGGTGGAGCATTGTTGGAATAAGCCTGATTTACGAACAAAAGCCTTTTTTAACATTGTTTTACAGTGGACCTTTGTGTGTTAGTACTCTCATTTCTTGTAAGGTGTAGTGCAGTGATTTTAAAAAGGGGGTCGTGCTGGCTTTAACAGCATAATGACAACATAAAACACTTTAAAATTACACTTACAAGATTTTTGGTGCAATCTTTGAAGCTACTGCTGCTGTCACACAACATACAAAAGAAGTACATCTTCCTTTTCAGGATCCTTTTCATGTACTGCTCACTCTTCAGTTGACACTATTGTTTCAGTATCACCAGGAAATTATATATTACACATGTCACTATACATATTTCTACATCCTTTCTACATTAGCGGGTAAAGTGTCCAGTTTTGGTGGAGCAATTCTCTGTCATTGAAGGGGTCTCAGGCTGCAACTGGATTCACAGCCACTAGAGGGCGATGGTGCCTCTTCCTGGTGCTGATTCTCCTCCCGTTCTGGCTCATCAGACAGAAAGCTGGGGAACGTCTGTGCTCGAGGGATGAAAGTCATTGTCAGGCCGCTGCCTGTGGGGGAAAAAAAAGTGAAGAAAGAGTCAGTGGAGCACTTCTTTTCAGTTTCACTTAACTGGACCTCACATCAAAACAATATGTCCTGTTTTCTAAGACAATATATTCATGGTACCACTGTTGCTTAGCTACTGATATCTTTTTTTTTACAAATGAAGATTACAAGAATAATCCTGTCATTCTTCATTTAGATACAATGATCTTTTAAAGCCCTCTGACAAAGGTGGTTCTCTAATAGTACAAAAATATAAAGTTGTAGAATATTAACAGTTGTGATGGAAAATCAACCTTTCACCTCAACAACTTCATTTCAGAGTGATCTACACTGTCTCATCTTTTTGGACTGTCTGCTGTCTCCTCTCTTTCCCCTGCTCTCTCCCTCTCCACCTTAATTTAAATTAATTGGACCAATTTGTTCTACAGTTCATATTGGTTAACTGCACTGAGAGGGAGTAATGGATACTTGTGGGTGGAGGGCTGTTCTGTGCAACTGTGAGACCATTAATAATATATTAGAATGCTGTTTGGAGATGTGCACGGCAAGGTAGGTTGAGGATAAAGTGGCTGGCAGGATGCTGATCATGCACCGAACAAGGAGGAAGTGGCCGCTGATTAATATTTCAGTAGGTGCAACACAGTAATCAACTCTAACCTATAGCATATATGGTACCTACTAATACAGCTGGCTAAGAGAAGTTGCTGCATGTCAATACATTTCATTCATTTCAAATCAATTTACCAGCAGAGGTTAATTGAAATTTGATTAACAAATTAAAATTTGACTGTTTTCTATAAGCTTCCACAGCCACATTGACAAAATCGACAAAGAGATCATTTTCTCTTCTGCTGGTTTTGCTGAAGTGCTGATTACCAAATATGATTTTAAGTTGTGCAAATCATTCAAAATATAGCGAACACACAGCCCTTTCTGTGTGTGTAGCCAGCAGCGCCAGCCATGCTGCCACCAAAGGTAATCAGACTCAGGCCGCAAGACGCACTGCCAACTCGCCACGACGTGGAATATAAAACATGACCCCAGTCAGCCTGGCAATCAATGTCAAGTGGGTGTGTGAATGCATGTCAGAGTCACGGCGGGAGAAGAACGAGTCTAGTTAAAACCAGAAATGTGTGTGAGGAGAAGTGATGCACAAGTAGAGAAAGACAATGAGAAGGAAAAATACAAGAAAAAGCTCTTTCCTGTGTGAGTTGAGGGAACAGCTTGCAGGAGGAAGCACAGAGGGGCTGGTGTGGGTGTGGGTGTGAGGATGAGACCAAAACAGTACCAGCCATAACAGGTGAGTCATATACACACACACACACACACTTCTGTCTGCTAGTCTTTCCCTTCCACAACTCCCTGAAATAAAGAGAAAATGAGATAAGGCTCCAGCTTAAGGTTTTAAATGCAGCTCAGTCCGTGTTCTGGAAAAAAAACACTGCAGGTTAAAAAAAGGGGGACACTTTCTCTCCCCTCCCCGCTGTACTTAATAGATTGCTGAAACAACTGGTGCGCAACCAGGCATATCCTTTTCACATCTTTGCCAAGACAATCCCTCTCCTCAACCAAGGCCAATTTGGGCTGAAAAAAAAAAAAAGAGGCAGGGAGCCCGGTGCAGACAGAGAGGGTGAAGCAGATCTCATCATCTCCTCAGTCATAAACAGCTGTGTTTGTTGTGTGATGCGAGAGCCACGCTTTCGGACAGGAGACACGAATGTAGACACACTCGCGCACAAAAAAACAAAAAAATGTCCTAAAAACACAGAGAGAAGATGGAGTCAGCATCCCTCCTCCTCTCTTATCCCTGTGAGAAGCAGACAGTGATTTGTCAGTGTGCCTTTTCATTACCAGGGAAGGTCATGTCATCCTATCTGGCCTGGGGTGGCAGCTGCTGGGCCGGAGCAGACAGGGCAGGCAGGGAGGGCACACACACACACACACTGACAGGTACAATGGTGGACCCCGGATACACAAGCAGCTATTCATGCATGCATGTAGACACACACGCACACGCACCTGTCTGCACCTTCCTTCCTCACAGTGCGATAACCCAGATGGCATCCTAGTAACAGCTGTAACCAGAGAAAGAGAGGCTGCGTGTACCAAAAACTCTGGATTATGCAAGGCTGCTGACATCCAGCTTTTGTGTCTTTTGTGTAGTAAACCAGCCACAGGAGCAACAATACACACTGGAACAGATAAAAGATCAATCCAACGCAGCCTAAAGATCGGGTCAGTTAATTTCAGTCTGGATTCAAAAAATGCAAAGCTGATGACTGAGATTAAAAACTTTTCAAGCATCCACCAGAAAGAGACCAAAACACTTGAACTGAGTTTTACCTGGCTGTAATGAATTTTTCATGGGATTCAGTTTTTGCATCTACATCTACTATATGCCTTGTCGCCTGTTGCAGATAAGATAGTGTTATCCTCCTGTTCCCCTATCATCTTGTCCCTGTGCCTTTGATATTTGCTCCCTCTCTGTAAAATCCCCTCGTATCACTCCCAGCCGATCAAACTAAGAACAGCGCTCCATTCCATTAGAATTGCTAATGCTACGGCACTAAACTGTGGAGCACAATGAAATGCAGAGAGAGACAGAGAGAGAAAAAGTGAGAGTGTGAAATGGCAAAAAAATTACATAAAAATGGGTCCAAGAAAAAATACAAGCATTCTTGTCCTTTTTCCATTCCACTATTAGAGTTGGTAATTGAACCATTTCCGACAGGCATGGCGCCTTGCTTGTTCAACTCAAAAACTTTAAAGTGCACTTCTTTGTATGCATCAGCAAACTCAGAGAACACAGCAGTATCACTGAAATGCAAAAGAGTGAATAAAATTAGGAGAGTAGCAGTGGAACGCAGTAGAAGGCAGATACATTGTCTTAGCGTATAGTTTCTGGTGATTAAAATATCCATCATAGGTTTTACTTAAGAAATGTGAATTCTTTGGGGGCCGAATTTTCTTTCATATGGCAAGATGATCAAGGCTGAGTGTTGTTTTTTCTACATCCACTCAGTTTCTTTTGAACAAAACACATTTGACAATTATTACTTTCAATTATGGCAAACAAGGCTTTTGGGATGTATTTTTGAGACCTTTCCAGCTATAATAAAAAGCAGATCTGAAATATATCAAAATAACTGAACGTTAACTGAGGCAAAGAAATAAACAAATAGGTGAATAAACCTCAACGGGACAGGAAACTGTGTTCCTTAATTATTCCCCCGGATCCGCAGGGTATTTGAAAGCAACCCGAGCATGACTCAGCAAATTGACTGTGCTGATTGGATATTCATCATGCACGCAGTGATGCAGCCAAGGAGCAAACGCAGCCAGCCATCATGGTCCAAATTCCTGATTTCTTACCTCTATTTACTCCCAAATCATTTTTGCTAATATTATCATTATTACAGAAAAATAAATTGATGTATCTATTTCTGAATTGCTGTTGAAGCAAACACCCACTACTATAAACTGGAAACATTATATTTTCACATGAGGTGATCTTTCAAGTTGTATTTCCTTGAAGAGATTTGCTCGAACTGTACCACTTTTGGCATTTTAAACAGTTAACCTGCAGCGATGACCACTGTATACTAAATATGTACATGTGTTTAGAGACTAAGGATGTAACTCAAAGCTACAATCTGTACCTGTTTATTTCACAAAAATATATATTTTTTGTAATTAGTATGAATTTGTGCCAGAAGCTGTTAGAAATCCTCTAGATTGCTTCAATTTAATGTGTTAAATTTGTTCCTAATGCCATTTATTTCTTCATATGTTTAACAAGTTCAACTGTACACAAAATATACAAAATAACATTTATGACATAATATTGTAACAATGTACCTAAATTAATCAAATAACTTAACATAGCTGTCCACCTGTCAAGTCACTCTAAGGCTTCAATATCCGATCATGAGGTAAAAATAACACCTGTGCAACATCAGTTAGCTTAATCCTTGTTTTTAGCTTATAGCCTATTTATTTATATTTTGGCAATGTGCCTCATGAAAGTCATGTTGCTTTGAAACAGACTACAGTAACCTGGGTTATTGTTGATACTGAAGGCAAAGTCTGAATATGAGCCAAGATCTGAAGTTATTTGTGCCGTTTTTAAAAAAAATCATTTTTAAACAGATTTATTGACATTTATCCTCTATGGACACCAGAAATCCTTTGTTAATTGAATCAATCCTGTAATAAGTCAGTGAGTTGAGGCTTGGTGAGATGTTACTGAAAAAATCTGGATGCTGTTTGTATCTGTTCAGAATACATGATCTGTTCATATCTGAATAATGTATTCATGTTCGTTAACATCCCTGCTAAAGAAGCAGTGTGTATTTTGTGTTTTTCAAATTTACAGCATATTAGGTTATACTAAGAGCTCTCTGCTGAGTGCAGCACAGAGAACAAAGGATGTAAAAGAGCTCCAGGGAGGTGGAGACCTTCTACCAATGAGGAATCAATGCAATTACTGTATACGGCTCTCCTCATCTAAGAATTGCTTGCAGGCATGTGAAAAGCTACACCAACCTGATGTGTGTCTCCTGACACACCTTTCACAGTCCAAACATCCCGTGTCACAACAGGAGTTAAACTCCCGTCACTCCCCAGAATCACCTTGTCGTCCTCCTTGTCTGACGACGAGACCTTTTCACGTGTGCGTCCTCAAACACACCGATGCATTCAATTTATTCATAGGAAAGGAGGGGAGATAATGGTAGCGCTGAATGTGTATGAGCAGGAGAAGGTGGAGGGTTGTTCTGAATTGGACAGACACACGGAGAAAGTGTGGGAGGACCAGTGGAGATGCCAGGGTGATGGATGAGAGAGAGAAGCTCCTCTGCTCACCAGAGTTTGGAGAGAAAGAGTATAAAAAGGAGAGTTTACAGAGGCTGGGCCTATAAATAATGACCCTGTGGTCGACGCTTCTCTGTTTAGTGTATGTGAGTAAAAAAAAAAAAATGTTGGTGTTTGGAATAGAAGACTCATATTTTGCTTTTAAGCTTATCAGGCCACAATTAAATGATAATGAAAAAAACAAAATCCAGCCTCAGCTTTTCAAAAGAAAATGATGACGTCAGAGCGACTTTCATCTTTGCCTGGCTTTCTGTTTCGCTCTATCAGTGAAAGCCAAAAGGCCCATAATCCTCAGATAAGTCTACTAATCAGCTAATACCATAGACAGAGTGAAATCTCATCAGCCCGCTAATCACCTTTCTGCCTTTGGTCTACATCTAGACATTAACACACACACAAACACACACACCCTTTCTATATGTATATTAAGTGCACACAGAGGACATACAGTGCTGAGTCTGAACGCTATAAGGCACCTGCTGCAATATTAATGTATCTGGGGTGACATTTATCCGTCTCTCCCTCACACACACAAATAGAAATTACTTTCAAGAACACACACAAATGATTTTGGTCTTTCATAATTTTATTTAGATAATTATTATGGGTCTGTCTGTCAGCGTCTCTGTTTCATCACAGAAAATAAATGTTAAAAACAGGAAAAAAACACTGGTCTGACTTCAAAACTATTTTACAGCAAGTTCTTTTATGATTAAACTGAAGAATGAAACTTAGAATCTGGACAGGTCTATTATGGGTTGAGTCTAGACTTCAGCTAAACACATTTAATTTGGCATGCAGAGGTTTCCATGTTATTCTTATAGAAATGACTCTATATTTGGAAGGTTTATTTGTAGATGCATGTTACCAGCTCTAGTGCTCTTTTATTAGTTGTTTAAAACCATGCTTTATTGTAATGGTATTTACTTTTGAGCCTTTTCATAAGAGGAGTCAAATTACAAACACCTGGAGCAATCAACAACTGATTAAAAACATCCTTGAAAAATAAAG
This sequence comes from Siniperca chuatsi, assembly GCF_020085105.1. Classification (NCBI taxonomy): domain Eukaryota; kingdom Metazoa; phylum Chordata; class Actinopteri; order Centrarchiformes; family Sinipercidae; genus Siniperca; species Siniperca chuatsi. Next base: position 13,992,852 of record NC_058060.1, read on the forward strand.
TCAAGAATCAGAGAATAAAAATGAAAAACAGAAAAAAGAACAAGAAGAAAGATTAAATAGGCAATGCAAAATAAGTTCATTGCCTATAAAAATTAAAAAAAAATTTATCAACAAAAGAAGTTCAAATTAGGGATAAGTGGAGGCAGACTGGACAAAAACCAGTCCAAGTCTCATATCAATTATCAAGATTTTGCTTGCTTTGCTTTGATTGGCTGTTGTAGCCTGTGGCTCTAGCAAGATGTTGTTTCATATTGTGAATCAGATGCCTGGCGAAGGTCAAGGATTCCAAGGTTAATTTGTTACATTCATTTGAAATGAAATGCAATGCGGCGTGCTCATAAGTATAGTGTGAAAAATAAGGATTAGAAAAAAGAAATATAAAGGACAAAAATGTGAGATAAAAATTATAAATACATGTAAAAAAAGTCAAATGTACATTTGTCACAAGTGCAAATATGCAAATGTGCAGGGCAGTGCGGTTCGCTGAAGACAATGTGCTTCAGATGTCAGAGTTCACCTTCCTGACGGCCTCAGTGAAGAAGCTTTTGCTTAGTCTCTCTTTGTTGGACTTGTGGCTAATAACATTAATGCTGACAGTGTCTGCATGATTTAATTTTCCCAGGCACCTGTCTTGTCTGCATTACACAAGACTAAGTTTGCAAGCCAAACATGAAAAAAGTCTCAAATATTAGTCAGCGACACCTCTTACTTGGTGATGGAACATTTTTTCAAGTTTGTTGGAAATCTGGAAATATGGAGTCAGTTTAATGTCTGGAACATCATCAGGTCATCATTATTAATGGGAAATAAGTTTCGGACATTGACATAATTTCTTATGGTAAACTTTCCCAATGATTGGGAACATGTATGGAGTAACACAGCTCTGTTACGGTCTGTTTTTGTTTCTCTTTGGTTGAGTAATGGATGACAGTTAGATGAAAGTGAAAGTGTGTTTGTTTTATGTTAAATTATGTTGTGTCTGTATTTATTGCTTTGTATATAATATTGTATATATTTAGTATAAAATTGAAAAAAATGAGGAAATAAAATTTGATAATTTGATTAATTTCATAATTCCTGTCACCCATGACAACCAAACCCTTTATTTCACTAAATCAGTGTAGTGATATTTGCAGGCATGTAAAGTGACAATTCCTCCGTCGCTAGGTACAATATTCCCCCCATCTCTGTCTTCTTGTTTCCCCACCTGTCTTTCTTTCACCTCATCCAAAGCGCTCCACACGTTACCCCTGACACAAGCAGGTAAAGAAATAGCAACACCGTGCGTATGATAATTAGTAACTCCATGCCTGTACCTTGGTAACTGTAGAGATCTCCCACGCTGTTCTGACGCGTGATGTGCTGCCAGTAGGCGCTGCGTGGCAGGGAGATGGACTTGGTTAGCATCTCTCTGGAGTGGATCTGAAACAGACAGAGAAAGCTTACAGTGTCTCTCACTTTCTGTCACTCTCAGTCACTCTCTGCTCTGGGTATGTCAGTAAACAAAGAGCGTGTGGGTAGTATGGTATATTGTAGGTTGAATGGCATGTTTCCTCCATGGATGGCTGTTTGGCGGTGAGATGAGGATTCATTCGGGATTATGATGTTGTTGTGACACTGGATGATGTGGTTTAGATTGTTAAATGCAGTGTGAAACAAAGGGCTTCATCTTGAAGCCAGACTATGGCTTGAAATATATGAAATACTTCAATATTTTGTATTTACTAGTTAACATACTGTTTCACCCATTCTGCAACTGCGAGTGGTCAGTGTTGTGTAGCTATCTGTGTGATTTATAGAGCTGAGGGTAAATGCTGCATTTGGAAATGTTCCCAATAGTGGGGTCCAAGAGCATGGCCATATGGTCAAGGCTCATCAAACACTAGGCAGGCCTACATAAATAAAGAATACAGATGATAGCGGGGAGGAGGGGAGGAAGGAAGGGAGGAAGAAGGGAGGAAGGAAGGGATAGACAGGTGTTGTGATGGAAGGAGGGAGTGGAGGCCAAGACCGTGGGGTGTCAGAGGGCTCCTCGTCCAAGGCATTACTTTGGGGATTGACCAGGCAGCAATACCTACAGAGAAATGTGTATTCCTGTGTGTGTGTGTGAACATCTTGTGTGAAAATCATGATTTATTGCTTTTGTGTTCATTGCTTTCTAAAAATAATTCTGTAAACAGCCTCAATGACATGCTTGTTTGATCAGCCAGTGACAGTGAAGAAACCATTGAAATAACAGAGAAACAAGGCATTTTTTTAAAATTAAAACACTTTTTTTTTTAAAAATACGTGTTGTGCAACAGTCTTTGTGCAAATGATTCTTGCTCAGTGTTTCTTCTCGCATTAGGTGGAACAGGTTATTTTAGCGACTGTATGAAAGTGAGGCACACTATCCTTACAGTAAATAATTATTCCTGAAACAACAGCATGTTGACACTTGCACTCATTATCAGCTGTTTGTAACATTGGCAGTACTAGAATAAAATGGTTGGCCTCATTTTGAGCTGCTGTGGGTATCAGATAAACAACCAAAAATGTAAAAAAAAAAAATGTACCTGGGAGCTCTTCTCTATCTCCTCCATCATCCTTTCATGCTGCTGGGCAATGGCCAGCGTGGCCGAGTGGACCCGCTGGTAGATCATCTCCCCCTCCCGCGTCTGGAACGTGAACAAACCCTCTCCTGTGTCACACATCCTGCGCCAGGAACACACACACAGAGACAGAGAGAAGTGCACACACTTTGATCGTGCTCACTCTTGGATTGCTGATTTACAAATATGCATGGTTGAATGTACATTTACAGAGAGGCACATTGATATAATAGCCCACTGAAGTCAAACACACACACACACACACACACACACACACGCATGAGTAGGTACAGTACACAAACAAAGACACACATTCACAGAGACACCTGTCACATCAATGCCTGAAGGGCTCTGCGGCAAATGTTGATATCCTGGGATGTTTTGGATATCCAAAGTTGCTTTGTTGAAGTTTTCATTTCCAAAAGTAAGTTTTTGTTTTTTTCCTTCCCACCACCAACATTTCAATCACACACACGCACAAGACAACACAAGCACTTTTCATTCATGCACACACACCTTCCGGACTCAAAAGTGAACCAGGTGGAGTCTCGTCCGTATCTGCGCAGGGAGCTGAGAGGCCACATGACGAGCTTGAGGCGAGCGTTGTGAATGTCCCACAGGTAGATGTTTTCATGGGTGATCTGCATGGTGCACTCCCCGTAGATGTCCAGGTTAGGGGTGGGCATTAGGTACACGTTGAAACGTTCTGGAAAGATTCACAAAAAGATTATTAAAAAAAAAATCACAATGGTACAAACGTGGCGAGATGGGACACTTTTAAACTGACCATAAACTATTTACATCCAGTGTTACAGGGTCGGTTCGTTTAAAATATGAAACCCATGCAGCTTGTTTTAACCACGTTTCGAGCTGTCTCAAAATCTGCCTACCAGCACTTCTAAAGCTCACAAATTAATAGTTCATATTTCATTTGTTTAATTGAGCTTCAGAGGTTTATTTACCTGCTTTTTTTACCTTTGGACAAAGCCAGGCTAGCTGTTTCCCCCGCTTGCAATCTTTGTGCTGAGCTAAGCTTAGCTAACCGTCTCCTGGCAGTAGTGTCGTATTTATCGTACAGACACGAAAGTGGTATCAATCTTCTCATCTAACTCTCGGCAAGAAAGCGAATAAGCATGTTTCGCCCAAATGTCAAGCTATTTAGACAGAATCTCTGATTTTTGAGAGCGTCAAAATATCTATCTAATATATATATATTAAAAGGGGTTGCAGGAGAGTCTGATTAAGATCTGCTCTGCTATGTGAGCATGAAACACATAGCTACTAAAAGATTGCAACAGAATATCATTTTTATACAATTTAAGCATTGTGCATACGGAAACAAATGAGTGGGGTTTGCCTCACCATTTTGGATAGCGTCATCTATTTTGTATGCAATTACCCAATCAGTATAGCATAATAATACATAGTAACAATATACTAAATTGACTTTTGCCTACTTTACTTACCCCTGACTCACTTTAACTTTGTGTTTTTTATCCAATGTGGCAAAAAAGAGTAAAACAACCCTTAAAAAAGGTATTTTAAATAGCACTTTACCTGACTTCACCTACAGTGGGTCTAACTAGCCATCGAGTAAGCTGGACTGGGATCAAGGAGCCAAATCTCCCTGTTCACATTAAACTAACTCTCTGAGGCAGACAGAAAGACGACGAGAGACAGAGAGGCAGAGAGCTCTCCATAATCTAAATTAGTTCTCACTAATTACGCTTAATGATTCAAAATAAGCTATGTGTCTGCAGTGGATAGAAAATGGCAATGTCATAGTGTGGCGTATTTTTAGGTACAGTGAAAATTAACTCTGATCTAATTATCGGCCCCTGCTGTTTGGGGAGGGCTACTAATTGAAACATGGTTGCAGGTCCAGGCCTCTTGTTTCGTTCACTCATACAGGCAGCAGAGAGGCTCTGGCTCAGCTTGTCTCCATAGCACATTGCTGCAACTTTTGTATGAGCACCAAATACTTCTGCCACAAGAGAAGAGAGAGGAATTGCCTTGTTACAGTTCAGTTGGCTCACCGCAGCACAGTCAAAAACTTGTGTGTTGATATCTTAAATAAATGGGGCCAAGTTATGTTGAAGAATACAATTTCACTTTACGGCTGCAGTGAAATGAAATGGGCTGAAATGACGGCGAATTCTTTTCAATTACTCGCCCTTTTACAACTTTAAACTGCTCTTCTTTGCCTGTTGCCTTTTCAATTTCCTCTGCGAGTTTACAAATTACACAGAGAATGAGCTCCACTGTGATAGCAGAACCCTGTTGTCTCCTCTCTTTTCCATTTCCTGCGAGTGGAATATGTGGGGAAGCACATTTATTTCACATGGCTTTAGGAGCCATAATCTCATCCATCTCTGTGACAAGCTTCATTATGAAGCAAGCCAGTGATGCACAGCACTTCTCATTAGGCCTGGAACAGAGCCCCGACCACAGCCTGTGACCTGTGCTCTAACTCACACACACACACACACACACACACACACACACACACACAGGTTTCCTTCAACACACACACATCCAAATGTACTTCTGAAGTTGAACCAACATGTGCTAATGCAACTAAAGACTGTTACAGGGGACTTCGTATCAGGTACTGACAAAAAATGGCCCTTATTAGCCAGGCCTAATTGGACAGTGGCTGTTCTGCTCCTCTAACCCTCTGAAGGCTCAGTTGCATTAACACATATGGGCCCAGACTGCAACCGGTAACTGCTTGGTGGCGGGCTGAGGGAGAGAGATTGACCCTGAATGGCTGTCTGTGTTAGCAGGGACTAATTGGGCACTCACCGTTCTGCTCCCGCTGCACCCCCGCTGCTAACAGGTCTGGCTCTCCCAGGCTGATGTCGTTGAGACGGCTGCCCAGGCACTCCACGCACAGCAGCTTACACCATTCCTCTGCATCCAGCTCTGCACAAAGCCACACAGCGGCACAGCGTTAAGGCATGGCTAACATCAAACACACACACACACACACACTTCTTCCATACCCAACACTGCAGATATAATAAAACATACTGTCCACTACCACAACTGTGCTGCCTTTAGTGTGTTTACACATGCAAATGCACATAAATCCCAAGAAATTTCGGAATAAAATGCCGGATGTACAGGACATGAGTACAGGTAACAGTAACCAGGGGGGAGAAAAATCTATGTGATTGATGATCGATGGTTAAAGGAATAAGTACACGTATTTGCTTACTTGTCGTTAGATGAGAAAATTGACACCACTCTCATGTCTGTACGTTAAATATGAAGCTAGCACTGCCAGTTAGCTTAGCACAAAGACTGGAAACAGGGTGAAACAGCGACCCTGGCTCTTTCCAGCGGCAACAAATCTGCCTACCACCACCAGCTCATATAACACGTTATTTCTAGCTAACTGGCTGTTAGTAGCTACATATTCAACGTACAGACATGAGAATGGTGTCAATCTTCTCAACAAACTCTCAGCAAGAAAGCAAACAAAGCAATGTTGAACTATTCCATTAAGCGTTCGTTGTAATAGTAAATTTGTGGAATTTTGGAATAAATCAGGGGAGTTGATCATTGACTTTTAAGGCAGCAGTCTTGGTTTTAGGAATTGAGCTCTGTGTAGGGAGTTATATCTACACCATGTGACAGCTGGTACTTAAAGGGGGGGAGGGCATTCATTGTAAGACTGAAATTTTTAATTGGAGGGTAAGTGGAGACAAATGATTTCATGAATCAAATCTGGGCGTCTGCGTGGAAGTCTTGTTTTTGAATACCAATCTTCCTTCCTGTTAAGTCAGAAAAAAAATTGTGTTTACAATGCAGAAGATTTCCAATTGTCGTATGTGAGCTTTTGGTGAGAGTTACTGAAGTATGAAATGAGGCAAATGCCAGAGTTGGTTTTCTTTCTGAAGCTCCTTAACTCCAGGCCCTGTTGAATTCTGGGATATGTTACTATGGCCAGCAATGTGTACTAAGGCACGTGGAAGTGCGGGAACGGCACAATCTTTCTGCGCTTATTAATCAAAAGTCTTGTGTAATATGTGTGTGGAGGTAATTTCATTTCATTCACTTCAAACCAGCTTGCATAATAGCTGACAGCCTGTTTGTCAGATCAACTCTGGTGTCCAATGGGACAGATCTACACAACTTTGCAGGGTGAAGGAAAGGTCTGCTGCTGCCTGAAGCACTTCATTCACACTTAAAAGAAAGCAGAAATACAGATGGACACACACATACACTCATAGGCAGCAGCAGCTCTGCACTTTAGCTCCTTGCTCATGCCTCCCCAGATTCAGCTTTTCTCATTCAGTGTTACTATGGCCTTTAAGAGCCTCTAAACTCCCACACTTTTAAGGCCACTGAGTGGAAAATCGGCTAAACAAACACTGCACAGAGGCAGCCTTGCTAGTCTATGTGCCATGCATGAAGAAATATGGTAGGAGCACATCTCTGTTTGTGTGGAGGTGTATGTGTGTGATGGAATATGATGGAGTAGCGTTTTGTATTAGCAAAGAGTGTGTGAGGGTGCAAGAAGGTTGGAGTGAGAGAATTAAATGTGAGAATCATATTAGGAGACAGTCAGGATCCTTTGTCTTTCCTGATTTCAGCAGCGGGCTGTTGTTACACAGACAAATACAATAGGTAATATTGTATGAACAATTTCCTCGGACCTGATTCAGCTGTGGAATATCAGGAGTTGACGCATTATCCATCTGCAGGTCACACTCTGTCTTTATCTCTTTATGGTGCATATTTGACAGATGCACACATCTGTCAAAAAATGGCTGTTACCGTATTTTGTTCAGTTCCTTGCTTCATTGACAGTACACTAACAACATGGCACTGTTTGGGTGGAGGCATCAAAGGGTTATATTTAAAAATAAAATATCAGGCGATCATCGTGAGGCCTAATTAATTTTCTTTTCTTTTAAAAAACAGTCTTCACAATGATTTGGCTTCTTTGGATGGCGGCCCTCAAATAAGTTTGAAGTTTGCTTTCCAAATGCCAGGTTCAGTTTTCCATTGACATCACGCTGCACTGGAAAGGCCGTATGCCAAATTAGCATCCAATGTAGGTAAGCTCTCATGTAAACTGACCCAGCTGGACCTGGCAAATTCAGCTCTGCAATACATTTTTACTGTTTTTTACTATAAACACATAACGCCCATTAAAGCAAAAAAAAAAAAAAAAAAGATGACAATTTCCTTCCAGTACTTAGATGACTTGAAAAACAGTAACTCAAATAAAAAAATGTCACATATAAAAATCATTAATATCATGTATTTCTTCATACTGTATATGTGGTCAATGTGTGTATGCTCACACAATGTACTAGAGGTGATGGGTGTAAATGTAGGGGGGATCCAGGAAGTGAAGGACTATGGGAGGTCAGTGGACACACGGTGATAGAGACATCCATATGGTGGTGTGAGGGGGAAGGCTCTGGGCATGGAAATTTGGAGCCGAGAGAGAGAGAGGGAGAAAGAGTGAGTTATCATGGGAAACAGAGCGGTGAACTCTCTCTTGCCTTTACTCTAATTTCAATAATATTTCCCCTGAGGTTTACTGCTACTCTTCATCAACAGATATTTGATCATCACACACGTGCGCACACATCCACAAGGCTGGAGTGAAGATTGAGTTGTTCAGTGGTAGCACATTAAGGTTCATCCACCTTATCTAGCCCCTGGTTTCCTCTACATCCAGCTCCATTTATTTGCACCTAAAGAACAGACTGTTGAATCTCAAGCGACCATGTGCAGATGATGTGCCTCTTTGGCTTCCTGTCCACGTATTAGAGGCAATCTCTATTGTTACAGTCCATAATTGGGTTGAAACACACTGCAAACGATGCCCAATATCGTTTTTCATACCTGCAGTATGAAAATCAATATTTCGGAACAGATCCTCCCACTTCTTAATATAGCGGCAAATGAGCATCACTTGGCTAAACTCCAATTCTCCACTGCCTCTTTCACCTCTCTCTTTCTCTTTCTGCCTCTCATTTCTGATTCTTCCTTCGCTTCTTGCCAAAACTTCTCGCAAATTACCCCTCTACTTCTCATGCAACATCTGCCGACACACATTCATGCCTTTGTATGCAAAAAATAAAAAACACCCTAGAAGTCAATGCTTTCCTCCCTCCCCTGCTCTACTATAGCTGAGGAAGACTCATTTTGCACTTACCTGATTCACAGGAAAACGTCTTGGATGTGTCGTCACAGAAGATGATCGCCACAGCATGCTTTTTTGTCTCCCGCGGCATCCGGGTAATGTTCTTGATGTTATGGAGCTCAGTGATCTAAAGAGGAAGGAGAGAGTGGCAGCGGCACATTTCCTTGAATGAACACAGCCAGCAGCAGAAGCAGCAAGGCTTAACTGTCATTTTGCACTGCTTCGCTGAAAGTGCAATGGAGGCTTAGCATATAAGGATGGCAAAGTAAAACAGAAATGTGGGTGATCTTAAAGGATAAATAAATAATAGCAGTTTTTCAGCTGATTACGAAAAGCTCTTTTCAAAATGTAAGAAATCACCCACAATGTCTGCTCGTTGCAGCGTGGTGGTAGCTGCAGTATAGTGTGTAGTATGTAATGTATTGCTATTTATTTTAAAAGCACTTTATGTGAAAATAAGGCCTGATGCTAATTCTGTATACACTATGCATCCACTGTTCAAGTGCCTCTCCTTGAAACAGCTTTTTCCAGTCAATAGGGAGGAGTGCGATCAAAAGCATCTAACTCACTTTACCAGGAGATTGATCGCAAATGAAAAAAAAGAGAAGATTACATTTAATTGAATATCACCCGCATTTACAAGCCATTTTGTTGAACAGTCTTCGCTGTGTTCACTCTGCCTGGGAGATAAGGCCCATTACATTATTGTAGTCCATTGTGTGCTAACTGTGGGCCCTTTGCCAGACTGTTGGGAATGAATTAGCTGGGCTCACTGCCCGTATAGTAAAGCTTAACTGTTTAAGGTTAAAAGACCAGACCTAATAACACACACAACATATGTGGTTGTACAATAACATTACATATAATAAATTTCAGAGCAGGGAAATACAAAAAAATAGAAAAGGGAGAGGAGATAGAGATAGCAAATATTTTTCATTTGTTATAGCTTATCCCACTCAAAGATAGTATCTAAATATTTTATATGAGATGAGGTCATTTTTTCCCCCCTGTGAAGATACAGTATGTATTTGTCCTCAGGCAGGCTATTCATACATATAACTGACACAAAGTAAGCATCAACAGTGGGAATTTCTGAGCCGTGAATTCCACCAGCCTCTCATCTCTTTCTCTGTGTTTAGTGTGTAACTGTGCATGTTTTAGTCTCTCTCGCTTTGTGTGTGTGTGTGTGTGTGTGTGTGTGTGTGTGTGTGTGTGTGTGTGTGTGTGTGTGTGTGTGTGTGTGTGTGTGTGTGTGTGTGTGTGTAGCTCTGTGTCTAAGGGAGAGGTTTGGGTGCATTCCCAGCCTAAGGCGCAAGAGTCCGAGCAAAGCGAATCATTTGTGATGAGACCTGTTCTTACTCTCCTCTCCTCTTCTTTCTTCTCATTTATTTAAAGGTGTAAGTTAAATCTCATATTAAGAAAACTACGAGTCTACAGCCACGCTAGTGGCTCTGTGAGGCTGTACTTTCGCACAGCAGCGCTTAGAGTTCTGATGTCAGCTTGGTAACATGCTCACAATGACAATGCTAACATGCTGATGTTTAGCAGTTATAATGTTTACCTTGTTCACTCTCTTAGTTTAGTGTGTTAGCATGCTAACTTTCAATAATTAGCACAGAACACAAAGTACAACTGAGGCTGATGTATATAAACACTTTACAAAGTGAAGTGAATACATTCTGAGGGGGACATGAATGACTGTCCCAAATTTCATGCCAATCCCTCCAATAGTTGTTGAGATATTTCACTCTAGACTGAAGTGGTCTACCGATCACCACTCTTTGCTTCACTGGTTATTTCCACTTCCATGCACATACTGTATTTAGGCATTTAAATACAACTCTTCTACTTTAGCTGCCTGTGTGAGGAGCACAGGAGAGCTCAAGAAATGTAGCACACAGAAAAGTAGCTTTTCACAGAGCTAAAAATATTGCTAAAACTATTCAGGGATTGTTTTACTATGTGGACCAGCGTTTCTCAGACAGAGAAAAAGGCACAGGGAAGGGGGGGTGGGGGATAGGAAGAGAGAAAGAAAAAAGAGGGTAAGAAAGCCAATCTCCTTTGTGTTGATTCTGTAAATCAGCCACCAGTGCAGCCTATTTCCTCCCAAAGCACTGCAGCGTTGAATGAAGCCCTCAGACGGGACCTTTCTTGATCTTTGTGGCGATGCATTACCAGGTGCACTGGTGCATGTGTGCACTCATCGCTCACTCCAGTGCTGGGTGTATGAGATGCCTCTGGGAGGGGCAGGTTACAGCCACACTGGACGCCCCGAGTGACAGCATGATGCAGTAGGCAGATGCTTCATTCACAAAACATGGCTGATACTGTAGCAGCAGGTGATGCTAACAAAATGGATCAAAACATCTACCTGTCTTGTGCTCACATGCATTCTGGCAAATTGAGGAAACTACAAAAATGCAAAATTTCCACTGTGTTAGAAAAAACCCCAACTTAATTTATAATTAGATGGTAGTAGACAGCCTGTTACCAACTACTAAATCAGCTCTTAAACTGCAGCCACGTAGGAAACCTGGTGCCACTCCTTTAACATCATCTCCCCTCACCATGATAATGAGCCATAATTGGAGTATTTCTTAAGAGATGGGGAGAGACATATTATATACTGGATTATTACTTTCAAAAGGGAGGAAAAAGGCCCCAGAGGAGCAGATAAAGTTACAAAATGTGTCTTAATGGATCCTTAACTCCATCATCTGCGGCCAATGGACAGAACTTTTTATATGAAGATGAAAACAAGGTTCTTGGTAGTAGTGTGTAATACAGTTTAGTGCTCAGTGATAGCATTTATTCAATAGGTTTAATATTCTTTTTTTTTTCAATACAATGTAAAAACCCACCTTGAGTAACTTAATCTTATACAAAAAGTACTGCATTTAAAAAAAAAACATTTTTTCTGTTGATTTTAGAGAATACATCTTATCCCTAAATACAATTTCCGGCTCCTCATTTTTGGTGGGCGACCACTGGCGTCAGATTTTATCAGCTAAAGCTAATTAATTCCACCAGTTGGCCAAACTGCAAAATGAAACCCTTGGCTGTTGTCTGATGAATGTGCTCTGCATGCCGATGTAGCAGTAACATTTAGACTCAGCCAGAGACTGTTCCCTGGAGAGTGACACACCAGGTTTAAATCTCCTTTTGGTATTCAAGAAGACAAAGACACACTTTAAAATTCATGATGCTCTGGGGACCTACAGGAGATTGAATGCCATATATGGTGTTTTATATTAGTTACATTATCAGACTTTAGTAACTGGAATGGTTGTCCGATGGTGATGTTAGACAGAAGGTCAGGGTGTTACCAAATCATTAGGAATCATAATCCGGAGATTATGAATATTGATTCCTAATTTCATGGCAATCTGGTCACTACATGTTGCATTATCTTGATCAACCAAAGGACTGACTGACATTATTATCCTAAGGCCTCATCACTAGCAACAAAAATGTAAATTTAAACCTTTTCTTGATTTCTTGTATACCACAAAGAAATAAATATCCATAAAGATGCATAAAGCTCCAGGTACTACAACCTCCATATACTTTGTGTTTTCATTTGTTTTTATTTTGAAGCATGGTGTGAACTTTGATTTTATAAAAGTACTTTACAATATAACTTATTGCTTAGGATTGCAACAACTTATTATTTTAATGATCTATTAGATTAGATCTAATCTAATCTATTAATGTGCCGATAACTTTCTCGAATAATCGATTTATGTTTGGTCCAAAATGTCAGAAAACAGTGAAAATGACAATCTTACTTTCCTAAAGATGCAGGAGACATCTTTAACATATATTTTTTAAGATGTTTCTAAGATTTTTCTTAACTATGTTTTTTAGTTTTAGATGTCACTTTAGGAAAATGTGATTTCTCATTATTTTCTGACATTTTATAGATCGATAAATCTAATATAATTAGGATATTTATCGACTAATCGAGTGTTTGACTAATCATTTCAGCTCTAATATTGTTGTGACTTTAATGCTGTACAGTATTCAAAATGGTAAATAAATAGATTAAGACAAATTGAATGAATATCAGAATGATCAGAATGTAATTTATAATGTGTTTCAGTCGTGTGTGTTTACCTTGTGGAAGCTCCTGAAGTACGCTGCCTTCTCATCTGGGTACTTCTCTAACCGTCTGGGTCCTTTACTGGAGGCCTTCTTGAACACCAGCCAACACCTCCGGAAGATCTGTCAACAGAGAACGATGGCTGCTCTGTTACTGAAATACAACTCTCCCGTAGCAAAGACATACATTAACTGGAGATCTAGACTACAGCAAAACACAAACTGACTGTCCAGAGAGGTCGACCCAAAGTAACCCCAAAATAATAGACCAACTTCACACCATATTAACAAGACAGAAAAAAGTCAACTCTTGCTATACCAAAGCAGAGAGCAGAGAAACCAATGCCAGCTACCATCCAAGAAGTCAAGCTTACTATTAACCACTAAAATCCACCTCAGCAAAATGGCCATACACCAAAGCAACTGGACACTTTAAAGTAGTTGTGAATGTTTTTCCATCGATCAAAATATAGTTTGGCCTTAGGGTTCATTCATGTCATTTATTACTGGAAAGCAGTGACAAAGTACATAAAACTGATTCCCTCCTCCTATTATATACTTAAGCAAGCTGATGTCAAGATGAGAGTAAAAGCGCCAAACAGGAGACTTGTGGAAGGAAATGAAACCATTATGCCTCATGAATCAAATACCTCTGAAACTAAATTTTTTGGAGTGTATCTCATTCAAATGTTATAATCTCATTATTAATGCATTTAGCTAATACACTTTTCTGTCTATGACAGCTGATTGTGCATTATCAGAGTTTTAGGACTTGAGTAAATGCTTTCATTTTGGTAACTCCAATTACTTATTATGAGCTCACAGGCCATTCAGACATTGCTTCTACTATAGTACATTAAATAATCTGTTATTCTCAGTCCTCTAACAAATTACTTTGATGAGATGAAGGATTAGGGAAAACACTTCATTGGTTGTGTGTTTATGTTGAAGTTAGTTGAGTTCTCAGTCTTTTCAAGAAATAATTTTCCAAAGCCCATATAAGATATTTTATATGGTTTGCCAATGAAAGAAGTAGGATACCATTGAGAGACATTAAGGGGGCACTTGCATGTATTTGATTGTCCAAAGCAACACCTTGCCGGATGACGTCGCACTGCTCCGGGACAAACATTGAGCCTGTTTCAGCTGCACACAGGGCTAGCTTCAATTCTCAATCTGACGAGGCCTAACAGGTCTACCTAGCTAGCTGTATGGCAATGATGGATTTACAAAGGTAAATTGAAATCAGTCAAACTGCTATCTAACCCTAGATTGTAATAACCCTAATAACAAATAACCCTAGGTTATTGTGGGGTTAGCTATCCCCAACCCCACAAATAACCAACATTTCAAAGTAGTGAATTCAACATTGTACAGCACCACACTGCCTAAACTAGTGGTTTAGCCTTAATGGTCCACATGCCATTACTAAGCATGATGGCAGACTGGAAGATTCAAGCTGTTATGTTTGACAGGGAGACAAATGAATATCTTACATGCAAGGTAAAGCAATACCCAGCACGCCTTACAATGAATCCAGCATTTGCAGTCTCTCACCAGTTAATGTTTTTGTTTTTTTTTGAGGTGTAATTGGCTGAGAATTTGGTTTGATTTCCTAAAAGTGTCAATAGCAGAATCCTGAATCTTAAAACTTAAAGCCAAGGCCACCAAAACTGCCTATGCGTAAAGAATATAAAAAGTAAAAAGTACATGAGGGAAATAGATATTTAATTTGTCAAAATATTTTGCTAGGAAGGAATGTAGTTTAGTAAAAAATGAATTTGATTTATTTACAGATTTTTTTTAGTTATTAATTAATACCCCAACTTCTGGATATTTTATTCATTCAGTTATTCATTTATTCATTTATTTCCCTCAGTTAATTCACTATATTTATTAGTGATAGGGCAGATATGGGCTGCAACTGCAGGCATTGAACCGCATTTCAGAATACATGCATACACAAACAAATATTGTTCCAGAATTGAAATTAGAGCAAGTGTTCAAAACATTTCAAATTCACCAAATAACTTGTGTTCCTGAGAGCTTTGAACAAACTGCACTCTGCTGCACAAGCTTAACAACTTTATAACTTAGTTTCAACCTGGAGTGATGTGCTTCCATTTATGAAAGGCTGCAGAGCACACAGTCCACAGTTTCTCTTTCTTGCCAGACAATGTGAACGTACACTCACACAAACTCTCTCTCGCTCTCTCTCACACATGTTTGAACATGCACATTTGTCATTGTAACCCCATATATCTTGGCGGTCCTGTGCAAACCATGTAACCATCCTGAGCTAAGAAGAACTGCCCTGTTTTCTGTTTTGATATAATGCATTTTTCCGCTAATTCGGTGGGTTTTTAAATGGTTTTCTTAGGACAGCAACATCTCTGAGGATCAATAAAAAGAACTGTTAATATTATTCTATCTAATCCACTGTATCACCCCACAACAATACTTGTAAAGCATTTGGAAAATTCCAAAACATAACCTTCCTCTTTCCACAGCCAGTGTCAAGGTGTAAAAAGACAATACAGACAGAACAGTGCAGTTGAGAATGAGTGTGATGGCCAGTAGCTTATGAGTCCTATGTGGTTGCCTATCTTTAATAGTGGGACCCTTCTATTTCCTGGTGGAGACAACCGCTATCAATCTGCTTGATGTATGATTGCCCTGGGCCACATGGTTGTGTTGGGGAACCATGGATGTACAATTCATTTGTTTACTCAGCTAGTGTACTTTATAAAAGGCCCACTGAGTTGAACTTGGCACTTTGCAGTAATTGACTAGAGTGGATCCCTAGGTCCTTATCGGTCTGCCTTGATGGGCCTCCATTCTAGTTAAGTGTTGCCCAGGCCCATTATAAACAGCAAACAACACAAAATAGTGCAGTACACACTTGCTAATGCACTGTGGATCATTCTCTACACCGTCCATAAAATGCTTTAAATAAGTAAGGAAACAAAGGGGCGATAAAATCTTACTCAAAATTGTAATAATAATGCCTATAAAAATAAAACAAAACTGCAGCCCTGACAGAAACACAAGCATATGAATCCCTTTTGACAATGGCCATTATCACATTTGCAACTTTTAAACAGTAAAATTAAAGCTAGCCTCAATTCCCCTTTGGGAGCTTGAGTCAAAGCAATGCTGCTTGCTTGCCGCACACAAAGTAATTCACCCTAGGAGTGCTCAGATTAAGTAATTATACCAGCACAAAAGCAAGCTCAGTGAAATAGCTTGTGAATAATAAGAACTAGGGGGTATGAATGGAGAGGGCTTAATTTTGCCTGTTCCACAGTTGTCAATGCTTTGTCAAGGCAGTCCTATTCTCGAGCTGCTGGTGGGTCTTATTCAGAGACACTCTTGCACTGATTGTAATTACACAGACATGAATGAGACTCTCCTCTGGTTTGGTGGAACTCATTTAATGCCAGAACAGTGTAGAATACACTTCTTGGCACTGAAAACCAACTCGCCAGTTCCAGAAAAAAACAAAGTAATGAGGAAGAGGACCGTTCTGGTGAAAATAAAATCACCCTAGTTTTTGCTTTGAGTTGTCCTCTGATTGCTATTATGTGAAAGAAGTTCCACCTCCACCCACCCTGTGGTATACCTTTGGTCAATTACACAAAGTAGGCATGGCAAAGCCTCTACTACACAGAGTTTGGAAAAAATCCCATATATCCCACACATAAAGCAAACTACAAACAAAATTGAATTTGGCGTGTTTACATAGGCAAAATGGCAGGCTTGTGACCAAAAAGAAATGCTGCCTTTGGCTTTGATTGCTGCAGTGTGCAGAGGCTGGCCAGCCAACCTTGTTTACACGGCCTCTGTGATTCTGAACTCATCAACAATGTCATGTGATTGGTTGCATTTTTTCATGTTAGACCCTTCGAGCCTTGAATCTTTGATTTACGTCCATCAAGTTATACTACTTCTTGTTTGTTCGGTTCTTTTCAGAAGTCATGTCTACTCCAACCATTACTCACAACTTTGTGCTGATGTTGACCCCGTCAGTACATTGATTTTTAGGAGTGGAACTCAATAAGTAGTATCCAATCAGAACCCCCTGGGGAACTATAGACCGGGCATTGACAGTGGTGGTGGGTGGGTGTTAAAAGGGTTAGGGGCAAAGCAACAAAACAAGGAGACTGCAATGACAGCAGAGAAACGGAACAGGTATGGTTATTTAAATATTCTTCAGCTAAGATGCTCGTTGGTCCCAATGAAATTATTGGATAATAACTGAGGGGTGGAGACCTACAGTAGAGTGATAACAAAATTAGAATTAGAATTGTCTTCCTCCTTGAACTTGCACTAACAGCTTCATTTGTATTTATTTTGCTGGGTAGACCAGATGGGAGAGCATTACAATAATCAAGTCTGCTAGAAATAAAAGCGTGAATTTGTTTTGTTAATTGTTTTAGATTATGAAAAAAGCTGATTTGGTCACATTCCCCACATGAGTCTTGAGGTTTAGTTCCTAGTCAAAGATAATACCAAGGTCTCTTGCCTGTTGGCTAGGGTCTGAAAGAATTCAATTTCATGGCATGTTTCTCTCTCGCATGTTTCTTTTTCTGGCAGAAAAGCACTGCGGAGCACTGGGATGAACTGCTTGTGCAATGAGAGAAAAAAACGCTACGTTAACAGAGGGTTGACTAGGCTCTTTCCTCATTGGAAACAACGCTGATAAAAAAAACGGCATATTGACACAAGCCCTACATCTGGTTGAGCTGTAAAAGTTTTGTGACATCCAGGCACTTAAATACATTTAAACATAAATTGGTCCTGTGTCATCAGGAGACACAGCCACATAAAGCAGTGTGTCATCAGCATATGGAAAGAGATGCTCAGTCTCAGACTCCACCAGGGGGTACAAGAAATAATCATCTATTAAAAAAAATACTTCTCTGCCAGAGAAATACGTAGGAGACTCAGTCTTCAGTATTTAAAACAAATTGATGATCAACTGTTTCAAAAACAG
Organism: Siniperca chuatsi; assembly: GCF_020085105.1. Taxonomy (NCBI): domain Eukaryota; kingdom Metazoa; phylum Chordata; class Actinopteri; order Centrarchiformes; family Sinipercidae; genus Siniperca; species Siniperca chuatsi. The sequence goes on from NC_058060.1 coordinate 14,010,709, forward strand.
CACTCAGATCAAGTAGTGTCAAAACTCCATTTGTTGGCACAAGCTCCTCCATCTGGCGTGGACAACATTAACTGACCTGGAGTCACAGTGACTCTACTGATATTTGCTCACAGAAGCCTGAGAATACAAATTCTGAATGAATCTATTTAACTCTACAGATTGTAGTGAACAACAGGTCCACCATGTGTCTTTTCTACCTGAATTAAGCAGCTTTTCAGCAGGGGTCCTCTTAAACTAGACTAAACATGAACTCTGAAGTCTGTACCTTTTCCATTGGCCTGATTGGCAGGTCTCAGTCTCACAGTCTGACTAATGAGTAAAAGGCTTGTCATTATAAGTCAGAGAAGGCTGTCTCATCTGCACACACACACACCCCTCACTCAACACGTACCTACTTAAAAAACACACACACACATTAATTACCATCATCTCAGCACATCTCCACGGGTCAAATATAGCCTCAATATGTAAGTCTCCTGAAGACAGAATTATTCATTTGATCCACTGGTCAAAATGGTACTTTCAGTGAACAGCATAATTCAGCAGGTCACGAGGATTACAACAAATGAGAAGACTCAAGATTTAAGGAAGCCATTTTATTGTGAATTCATTTAAATTCTGGGAGGTGGGATGAACCCACGGGACCACTGGAATCCAAACGAGATTGGGTCATTAAAATTTAACACTTCATTAACACAATCTTAGAATGATTTATTAAAGAAAATAATTTTTTCAACACAAGTTGCCCACGATTGGTGTGTGAGTGTGCATGTGCGTCTCTGTCCTCTCTTCATTAATAAGTAAACAGACCAAAAACAGAACTGAATGTGAGGAAAACAAATAAAAATCCTTTGCCTTCTCTCTGTGGTTTAAAATGGCCTATATGTACGTTTGTATGTGAATTAATGCAGCAATACAAAATGAACATTTTACATGTCTTTGTGCTGTCTCTATGATTTGGGTTTAACTTGTTCGACTTGTTGGACATAATTCAGAAGAATTTTTTTTATGAAACATGACAGTGCAGGTCAAATGCATGTTGCACATCACATATGTGATGTTCTGTTTAACCATTGCAATTTTGGAAAGTGTGCCAGCAAATTGTATTAGCATTGTCATCCAGGACAGGTGTCTACATTTTTCAATAGCAGATTATGGAGAGCATCTCCAGCCACAATATACTGTACAGTGTGTGTATGTTTCTGTATAAAAAAAATTGTTTAAAGATGGAATTCTGGCTATAACCTGGAAGAATATAAAATAATTTATATACTGTTGAAAGTTTGTAAGCGCACAATACCTTAAAAAACTTAAAACAAATGGCATCCAGGTGGCCTAGGGGTTTAAGATGCTGACCATGTAATCGCAACATTCCTGCGTGAGTCTGCCCAGGGTCCTTGTGTACTGTCCTCTTGTGTAATAAAGGGGAAAAAATCCCCTTTATTATTATCATTATCCTAGAACAATTGTCCCAAACTGAGCAACCAGGCATTTATGAGCTTGAATTTTTTTATTTGTATTTATTAATTGAATCTATTGAATCTATTTTGCTGAAGTGGGTGGAGTTGTTAGTAGGACAGCAATCAGTAAAGCACTAGTCAAATCCAGGCTGGTATGTATAAGTGGCCAGAAGGAAGCCACTTTTGAAAAAAGGCACGTGACATCACACCAAGTTTGCATGTGGCATGTGAAGGATTCAAAATATTCTGAGGTCAGATGAAACAAAAGCCAGACTCTTCAGTTCTCATGCAAAACTCTGTATCAAGAAAAAGCAAGGCTTAAGCTCATAATCCATGTAAGCTCTCTTCCATGAACAACAGTGGTGGTGACATCAGTTGTATAAACTGGAGGACTTGTAAGGACACAGGAAAGAATGAATGGATGCAAACTGTTGATGAGAACCTGCTTCAAAGTGCTCAAGATCTTTGATTACGATGACTCCCAGCATCAAGTGAAATCAACACTGAAATGGCTTTGGAGTGGCCCAGACAATGGCAGAATTTGAATTCCACTGAAAATATGTATAATGGAATTGCTTTAAAATTGATTTTCACCAGCACTACCCATCCAATTTGACTGACCTTGAGCAAATGTGTTTTTTGAATTGGAGAAATACCAAAACTTCCAAGAGCATGTTTTCATTTTGTCATCATGATGTATCTCGTGTAGACTGTTGCTAAAAATGTAAGAAATCCATTTTATATTCAACCTGCAAAACTAAAAAAAGAGAAAAGTCAACAGGGTTGAATACATTGTGAAAACATTTTTCTTCACATGAATAAGATACTCTTTCTTCAGGTCTGAAATCCATCTCTATATGATTCTACACTATCAAAAAACAATGAGTTCATCCCGACACATAGCAAGGCGGTGTGTAAAATGGGCAGCAGCAAAGGCAACGAGCTGGAGAGAACATTTCAAGGGCAATCCCTTCACTTTTAGGGAGGTCTGTCTGTGGCAAGGAAAACACTTCAGGAGGCACTTGGCAAGGTGCAGTGAGTTCATCAACACCAGCTCTACTACCACAACCACACTGACACCATTGTTTAGGGGGACCGGAAGAAGGATTAGAGCCAAAGTATGATCACAGACAGACAGATGGAAGCAGACTGTTTGAAAGGCTCAAAAGGAAACTGAGAGCATGTTTGTCTATAGATAAAATAACCTTGCTTTATGCTGCAGTGACATTTAATGTAACAATAAATGCCTTAAAGTTAAAATTGGGTTACCTGGCAGGTAGCATTGTCAGATGAAAGAGTGTGTAAACCCATGACTGAGAGGTCTGGTAGAGAATTTAGGAAGTCAGACACCTCATGGACCTCAGTAATGAGCCATCTTTGAAGCCTTAGTCATTTTCTATAAGTGGCCTCAAACACAAAGTCCATTCACTTCACAGAGCATTATCAAACTTCAGGCATTATTAAAGAACTGTCTCGCCTCTCAATAAAATATGGGCCCTATTTCCCCCACAGGCAAAATCACTTGTCATTTGGATGAACTGAGGAACTGTCTAAAGACAAGAAAAGATTTCCAATGACAGCCCCCTTCAGGTAAATGACTAATCACATAGCAGAATAAAAATAGCCGCCTGTTAGATTCTCAGGAGCACTAGTGAATATTGAAACACAATAGTAATACCTCAGAGGCGCAAATGCATTTATTATTCCTTGGATATTTGATAAAAAAGGTAGAAATGTGGGAAGGGTTTGTACCCTCTCGATGATTCATGTGTCCTACAAACTATGATTTAAAGATGATTACTGCTGCACTCACTGGCAATACAAGACATGAGAGCACTTCAATCAAGGTAGTCCTGCAACACTCAGACATGATGATAACAGACCGGATTTAGCTGGTACTTAGCATGTAGAATACTGAGCTATTTTCTAACAGGATTCTGAGCAAAAGAAATTATTTTTTAACCTTGTAACCACAAGAAAAACATAAAAAAACAACCATCTGATACAGCATGGTTCTATCTGTTTGTTTTTTTTCTGTCAAACTCCTCGCAGTAGTGTGGATGAAGTCTTCCTCCTCATTTAGCTCTGCATAAGGTTTAGTGTTCCACTGGTGATAATGACGCCTGATGGACTATGACAGACCAGGTCCGGCAATATCACCTCCTGGTGCTGGCAATCAGTTTCAGTCAACGGCGGGGTCTGTGCCACGGTGTCCATCTTTATAATTTGATTTGTTATCAGGTCGGACAGTTGTTACAGCAATCATTGCAGCGATCACTCCGCCAGCCACGACCCCTGCCCCCAAAAAAATCCTCCCAGGATTGTTCCACCATTTCAACAATTCTCTGGCAAATGTGATGACTACAAAAGTTAGTCTTATTTGCACTGTTGCTTCCTCTGTCACTCTCTTTCTTAGCCACCGGCTGTCACCTTTGACTTGATACATAACTCTCATCCCACCCAACCGTCTCCGCCCCTGTACCGAGATATATTTCCCGCCGCATCTAAAATGTTTGGACATCCCATAATTTTATAATTCGCCCCTGACTACAGCTGTTGGCAGGGTGGCAAGCCAGCCGCGCCCCAGTTAATCATAGATTACTTTATCTGGGCCATTCCAAATCCTCATGTGTAATGCAGTGCTACCTCAGCAGCAATGATCACTGCCCCCCACTCCATCCCAAACACACACACACACACAGACACACACACACACACACACACACACTCCCCCTCCTCACTTTCTCTCCAAGCCTGATTCGTCTCTGTCTCTTTTCCTGTCCTTCTGTCGTCACCCTCTCACTTCTAAATTTCTCCTCTCCCATTCCTCATCTCTTTCTTGTGTCTATGCATGATTGGACATTCTCATCAATCATTCATGAGCTAAACTCATCCCAAAATGTAATATCATAGTATCAGTAACCCTTATTTTCACTTGTTAAGGGCTCGGTTGTGACTGGGTGGTATTACACACGGAGTATACATGGCTGAAAACTGGATCCTGGTCACAATGTGGCATGAAATATGAAGGAAAACAGGTTCCAGCTGATTCCTCGCCCAAAAGCAAAGGGTCCATCTAGCCAAGATGACAGAGACTGCAAGGGCAGGTGGTATGAAAATGAGCATGTAACGGACAGAAATAAAAGAGGGCAGTCGAGCGATTGAGAGAAAGCCAGGAAGAATGAAAAATAAAAGAGAGCATGAAAGAAAGAAACGGAAATAAGAGGCCAAAAGAGGAAGAGAATGTTTGCTTAAGAGAAAGGTTGGAGAAGTGAAACTGATCATGAGGTGGTGAGAGCAGCTGTTGAAAAAGTAGAGTGTCAGAATAGGCCAGAGCCATAGAGGCAACTGGCTGCAGTCCTCCATTAGGATTCATGATAAATTATGCTTTTAAATAGGACTTGTGGTCAGAGCATTGAGGATAGAGCATGATGACTGCTTTTGCTGTATCGTTCAAAAGAATCCCTCTTTCCCCAAATTTCAGGGAAAACAACATTTACACCACTGTTTTTCAAACCTTGGAAAGCTACAAACTGAGTCTTTTTGTGCCACACCCTGCTTCCAATTCTCATGCAAATAACTGCGTTGAGTGCAGGTAAAGTATTTCTACTGTTGTTTCTTATTACTGTGGGGGAGACAGGGGAGATGTTTGAAACATGCTGGGCAGCGCAGCCTTGAGCAGGAAAACATTAGTTAAAATGTCACACACCATGCAGATCCAGCCATCACGGCTACTGTAGCAGAGCACTTTTTTAAGCACAGCACAAAAATAGCAGCCAAATTATTCTGAAGGAGATGTAGGTCAATATTGAAGTTTCGCTCTCAGGTATGAGGGAGTGAAGAGGAGTAAGGGGGAAAAAATGTTCTATGGTGTTAACAGGGTGGCTGCTCGTGTCGGCTTAAACTATGGCTTCACCAGCATCCACCCTGGGTTATTGGGCATGGACAGAGTCAAACTGACAAAGGGTAGGAGAGAAAACACTGTTTTTACAGTAGAGGAGAGGACAAAGGATTACACCGCAATCTAATCATAATCTACCAATTCAGTTTTATAATGTTGCTTACTTCAGTGTGGCAAAGTTATTCCATCATATATTTTAGCCACTATTGATTCTAGTGACACTAACGTTGGCCAGTACTGTTGGCTACAGTATGCAAGGCAGCGGTGGACTTGCATGCATGTGTAAAATATTTTTACGGCAGGACAATTTTGCCTTATATCATCATTATGACAATTTCCTGCTCTTTAAACCATCCCTCATCCAGACCGCTTTATGTATTACAGCTTTAGTCAGCAATCCTCTGCACACACACACACACACACACACACACACACACACACACACACACACAGAGAGAGCAATTTCCATTTAATCCATGTACTACAAGGCTGAAGCGTTCACAGACAATAACACGCAGACAAAGAAGGATTTGACTATGGCAGAATACCCTCACCGACAAGCATAGTGAGACCACCATAGACAGAAAGCAACAATATAGAGCAGTGTTATTTTCTTTATAAGACTGGAATGAGTTGTCCACCACTGTGTATCCTCTAGCCAGGCTGAATGTTAAACTGCACTAAATCCATAAATGAAGTGGAAAAGCACAAAACTCCATTTAGGTCTAGCTGTAATTTGGGCAAAGCCTTATTTCATCACTTTAGTATGTTGGTGCTCGCATTGCCGGCAGCTTCCGGCAAAATTAGCATCTAGGCCAACAGGTGAGGGGCTGTTACATGGAAACCAAATACAGTGCCTCAGAAGTGACCGACTAGCCTCTGTGGAAAGAGAATATAAAGTAAGAGGATGAAAGGAGCTCTTGCCCACAACCATGATGCAACACCACCACTTGTCTAGCTTAATTATTGCTTACCACTTGATTATCATATCAATAAAGACTGTGAAATCGAATGAGGCACAGACCACTGTGCGGTGCTCCAGCAAATCTTTGCATGTTTAGCAGGATACAGGAAACGCAGTTTTCCAGGACACTTTGTGCAAGCATTTGTTATTTGAATTTCATCAGAAGCCCTAAAAGCAGTAATCCTCATGCCTTGGTGCAGTCATCCCCCCGAGGATTAATTCTAAAGAGGTACTCGCTCACTGATGTTCGGGCTGCTTCTCTGATACGGTTAGCTGGGAAAGCAGCAGGCTCTGTGTCTGCAACAACTATTCCCTCACAACCAGAAAGCAGAGATTTGTGCTCGCTGGAACTAACTTGACTCAGCCACATTTGGTCTGTAAATCAAAGAGGACGCTGGAGAAAAAAAACATGTGTATGTGTGTGTGAAAAGGAGAGGAAATGTGGAAGTCCACTTCTATGTCAGGGAACGGGGTCCGGTGGAGTTGGTCATATTGTTTTTGTCTCATTCCCTCCCAAAGAACACACTCCCTTGAAATAAGTGGGCTGTGATTCGGTGTCACTGTGTGTCTCAGCATGAAATCATTTAGGAATGCAATTATCACTTCGCCCAACAGACGTTGGACATCACGAAATATGAGCGAACAACTGGGAACATAAGAGGGGAGTGAGAGGGAGGGAGGTGTGTGTGTGAGTGAGTGGGGTAACATCAGTTAATGTTGACCCCAATGTGTCCTCTCAACTTCAAACTCCCTTTTGTTAAATTAGCTAAATCCTAATCTTCTGGCATACTTATGATTGATGATGGGTCAAAAGTTTGCCATATTAACTCCTCTTTCTTCTATTATATATTTAACTCTGAAACTATGTCCAACAACCTCATGTTTTCAATTGTTTTATGTCTCTTAAGAGCCATTATTTTCTCCATTATGACCTTTAAATGATCCGCTCAAAGTGCCACTGCCAAGGCTACTATTGTGTGCTCCATTTCCCTTGGCAGACCTTATTCAAAATTCATTCCTTGAACAATAATTCTTGGGGAAATAATAAAAGCTGTTTAATAGAAAGGGGATCAGATTGTCTTGGCCTACACTTGAGGTCATTTCAGCTCATTAGAATGGAGTGCGAATTTAAAAAGCAGGCAGCTTTGCATGCAGTGTAAGCGAATCAGCTGTAGCGTTTCATGCTGAGCTGGGCAGGTACCAAACTGTCACCCCAGTGCTCAGTGAGAGGTAAACTGTCACCTCCTTACTATTAAAAGAACTCCCCTGAGAACGAAAGAGGGAGGGAAGGAGAGTGGAGTGTACAAACTCATCTCCAAACAAACACAAACAGATCTCCCACGCAGATGGGTGACATGAACTGGCTGCTTTTTTTCCCCCACTTACACAAGACTCCAAGGTCAAGGGTTTTTTTAACAGCACATTAATAATACAGGGCCTAACAATTAGTGCCACATAAAAAAGCCTTGTTTATTCGACAGCTTGGGCAAATTTACATTATACAACAAGGCTATTTAAAGCAGATCAGGTGTAATATTTTATTATTTTTTAGCAAGACCATAATAATGTTTACTTATGCACCGCATTGAGTAAATTAAGAACACAAAGACAAGCCCCTTAGCACACATAGACACACAGCTGAGGCTATCTTTGGCTGCACACTGTACTGAATGTGCTTGGCAAGCAGGCTGATGAAAGGTAACAGCAGGAGAAGAACTCATTATAGATCATGATTCAAATATAAAAGGTACGTGGGACTTTTTTTTCTAAGAATAACTTCATCTGGTCCCCTTTTGAAACAGTACTTACAAATCTGATTGTCAGGTATGACAACTCATCTCAGAAGACCTGATTTGATACAATTTCTCTGGAAACCTTGGAAACAGTTTGGGAGAGACGACTGACTTTTATCATAAGACTATACATACTGATAATGACATTTTGAGGGAATCTCTGATGGATCTTAGTTTATTTCTCATTCATACAGAAAGAAAAAATGCTCTGGAAGCTGGACACTTTCACATATCTGCACACACACAGATACATGAAAACACCCATGCATGTACACACATGTAAATACACATAAACTCAATGCCCACATACACACAGAGACACACAAACTGAGCTTAGCTGCAGAGTAGAGCCCCAAGGGCTGGTCTGTTGATTAATGAGGGGAGGAAGGCAAAGAGAAGAGGATGAAGCAGAAGTGTTAATAGAGCTATGATAGATTCCTCTAGGCCTAGTGTTTTATAGGTGAGTCTCCAGTGTATCTGCACAATGTAGCAATACGGTACCACAGAGAACTGTAAAGCCCGAGCCCTGTGTGGGAGGTGAACTATGTGGATCGGATGAACTTGAATATGGAGCAAAAAACATTCACCTTTCAAAATCACACAGCTAACATTAATAAAGGAATGAATTTAACTGTGAGTGAACATTATTAGAACACTGTAGTTTTTTTTTCAGCCACAAGATAGAGAATCAACCTTGAAATATAATTCATTTCACTGACTTCACTGAAAACATCTTTTCCAAAACTAGAAAAAGGTGCAAAGATTCTCTTGTAAAACACTACTGAGAGACATATCCTGGGCTAACCAACCTTTTGACAACAGTGACAGTGATTGTACAGGAACATCCAATTTGTTCATGACTGTCACATCGCAGCTTGAATAAATATTCTGTGTCAACAATCTCTCCACAGTTCATTGTCAGAGAAGCAGGTGGAGGAAAATCTCTCAGTTACATCACATCACAGATAGTACTGACATAGTCTTAAAAATAACTTCCTAAATAACTGCTCAGTAATTAACTGCTCACATGTGTGAAAGAAAGTGGTAATACATAGCTAAAATTAATTCTTTTTAATTGTGGCTAAAATAGACAATTAATCTATAAAAGAAATGTTTTTTATCTTGAACCAGCTCACTGTTGCAATTTCATTTAACTACCAGATTAATTAAACAGAGATGAACCTACAAAACAAAAAACAGGAAGCTGAATATATAATTAGTGTTAGATAATAGTTTTGTTTTGTTGCAGTTTGTAATATTGTACGTTTGTTTAAATCTGCAGTAAAGTTTTGGTCCACTTGGGGGCAGCAGAAACAAGTTGATACAGCAAACTTGTTAGCATACAATTTACACATTCTGCAGATACAGAGCAACATTACAATTTATTTGGAGTCATGTTTCTTGCCACCTGGTGAATATTCACTCTCCTTTTAGCTCTGTTTTTGGTCTCCACCGACTCCTGGAGGAAATATCCGTCTCTTTAGCTGTTAAATGCTCCACTATGTTCACCAGCTTTCTGTGGCCAAAAATGATGAGCTGTGAGAGTTAACCAAAACAGTAAAGTTGCTGCCCGGAAAACCAAAACAATGAGCTGAGAGTCGCTATAAAGCTCCGTAGAGCTTAGAGGAACTACAGAGTCGGGTGATGATTCTCTGTGGGTTCATCACTATGAGCGACCCCTTTCACATACAAATCGTCATGTGATTCATTATTATTCTAAAAATATTGATATAGCTGCTTTAAATAATATGTCCTGTTATTTTCTCTACACTTAATATACAAAATAGAATGACTGAAAGCCAGAAAAATGGAACAAAAATTAAAATGTGGTTGGATAACATGGTTGTTCTCTCTACTTTTGCTTAAATTTATGGTGTCGAATCAAGTGTCAAGTCTGTTGTCAGGGTGCAGGGTCTGCGGGGATTGGAAAGATTAAATAGCCATGAAGAGAGTCCTCTTCTACTGAGCTGTGACTTCTCCCCCAATAGGATTAGAGAACTTTGCACTTTACAAAGCAGCTCATCAGAAAACATTGGGAACACAAAGCTGTTATTGACAGTGCCAGCTTGGTGTAATGTGTGTTTGTGGACGGATTGCAGGCAGAGAGACAGAAGCAAGACAGAAGGAAGAGGGGAAAAGTGGCTGGGATTGAAAGTAGAGTCCTGTCTGGTATTTTGCGAGCATGACATTGAGTGAGGGCAATAAAAGTGATACAATGGGGCATTATTAACCACCAGTCTTTTTATGGTGCATTACTTAATCAATTGGGTTTTAGACATTACTAACTGCTAATAGCAACACTTGTCCCTGTTCATGACAAAAAGCTTTTTTGATAATTAGGAATAACGGGAATCAATGATGTGAAATGTTCAAGTGGAGTCCGGGCAGAGATTTATTTATGAAAGTGACTATATAATAGAGGCACATTTTTCACCATGAATAACGACTGTTGGGCTGTTGTTCCCATATCCTGCTAGACATGCGATTCATCAGGGCCAATAAGAGCTGGTAATTTGTCTTCAGGTCTTTGTCTGATGGAGGAAGCTGATGAAAACCAAAGGAAATGACCACACAATGTATAGCTCTGCATGTCTGTGAATTAATGCACCGAGTCCAAAAACATCTATCACAAGAAGAGCAGAAAATAGGCTACATGCACCCACAAGGCACAAATAAAATCATAAACAAAACTAGGCATTATAAAAAAAACCTCTATCTGCTACAGTTTCAATTTCTATTTGGCAATCAGAAAGATGGAGTGGAGAACACAGCTAATTGTGGCCACTGGATGTAAGAGTCTAATGATTTGCTAATTGATATAATCTGATTTCTTTGCACAACCCCAAGTCACATTTATCCATGTTGTTTAGAAATCTCAATTGCTACAAGCCTAACATAGCTGACTGTGTCTTTTCTACGCTCCACTGACAAGTACAGTTCCTGGGGTGAAAAATCTCCAGACATCCACCATTTTGGACGGCGTGTCATTGTTAATAGTGAGTGCGTGGAAGTGGCAAGATTCTATCTTAAATGGCTGTGCCATCTTGGACAATAGACACATTGTCCTCCACTTCTTTGCCTCTGCTTTGGTTGGTGCATGTGTGCCAACAAGGGGGAACATACCCACACACCATTACAATGCACATAAAAGGCCACTGGTCACTGAGCACAAATACCCACTTGTAGGTCAAAAACAGCTGAGTGAGACAAAAGAGGGATAAAACAGTTAATAACCGTTTTATCTGTATACAGAGATGGGAGGAGAGCACCACTGGGTCCAGAAAAGTACTTTAAGAGTAATAACTCTTGATTTTGTCCTCATTTCTAATGGCTAGAAAATGCTTTATTTGCACCATTAACGTCTTTGTCAGTGTCCACTGGAAACTGCAAGCTTAGCATAAGACTCAAAGGTACCAAAGGTCTCATTTTTCTCTTTCTATAGATGAAATGTTTCTTACTAGTTGGAGTCCAGGTTGAGGCATCCTTACTGAAAAGTTAATTTGTGAAATATTGGCTTTTGTTCAGTGGTGGATTGGATTTAATTAGAATTAGAACTATTGTTGGTTGAAAGTGCAAGTGGACAAGCCTCAAATTTACGACAGAGTTTATTCAAAATATTTTGCATAGAGGTACATGCATCAACAATTTAAAACAGTCAAAAGTAAAGAAAACAGAAACTGCGATGAAATTATGGCTGCAACTAATGATTATTTTCATTATCGATTAATCTGCCAATTATTTTCTCAGTTCATCAATTAATCGTTTAATCTGTGCAATGTCCAAAAAATTGTGACAAATTGCTCATCTCAATTTCCTTGAGGCCAAGGTTACGACTTCAAATTGCATGTTTTGTCCGACCAACACTCTAAAACCCAAACGTGTTCAGTTTACAGTGACATAAAACAGCAAATCCTCGCATTTGAGAAGCTGGAACCAGAGAGTGTTTGGCAAAAAAAACTCTGAAACGATTGATCAATTATACAAATAGATCAAAATGGACTAATCGTTTCAGCTCTAAATTGAATTGTTTTTCAACTGTAGTATTTACATACAGTACCTCATTTCTTCCCCAATAGAGCAAAGATGGGAAGATACATGAATTTCACATTTAATTCATAAATAAACATTTATAATTAGTGTCTAACCACAGAGCCAGTATCACTGGTAGGATTATTACACCATGTAATGTGTTCAAATAGAGCAGTATTCCTTACTGACTGATGTATTGTGGCCACTATAACAAAAGTGCTATAGATTGAACCGTCTGACACACACTAAACTTCCCTCAAACCTTCCTACAAGACTAAAAGTGGTAAGAATCCAATAAGTACTCAGCTGCTACAGTAGTTGTCACTTGTTTTTTCAGTCCTTAAATTACAGAGGGTTATTTTCCTAAAAAACAAACTGTATGCATACCCAAGATTGTGAAATGGTTCACTCGTAAAAAAAAAAAAAGTCATTTTAAAACCCTGAATCACTTCTGTAAGTCTATAAACAGAAGAGTAACCCATCTTTTTGCAAATTATATCCTTGTGTTTGGATGATGAATAACTTAAACTCTCAGTCTGCAGCTCCGATTATTGGTTTACTGATTATTTGTTTACATCCATACTTTTGGCTGATTGTATTTTCGCTCCTCCTCATTCTGGACCAGACGTAATGCATTTTTAATGCGTTTTCTGCTTTGACATTTTCTGGTTTGACCAAGGCGCTCTCATAACTGCACTTAGATGACAGTAGTACAACTTCAATTTTATTCTTACTATTATGCATTACATTAGCTGTCTGTTATACAGTATATTATATGCATATTATATATGTTTTATTTTAGCTTTTTTTATTTGGAATTGAATTTAATGGAGATCAGTCAAATTTAGACCAATTGTGCAGTCCAGCACAATGAAGGTACACTCCCTGATTTTAAGATGCCCAACAGCACCTCGGAATCTCAAAAATGTATTTCAGCTCACTGTTGATGTTTTAAAAAATCAACACAACTCACAGTCAAGTTTCAAAATATCAACAGTGAGCTGGAAAGGGATTTGGGGATTTGGTCTTCTATTAGGCACCAAAGAAAATCCAGGAGAATACGAGGTAATTTGGTCTAGCCTTAGAAAGTATGACTCTCTTCATATTTTTAAAGCGGCTATAACCAATATATTTATAATAACAATTGATCAAATAACTGTGTGTAATGTGAAAAGGGATCACATGTTGTCACGTACCACCCAACTCTTGGCCTCAACTCTACGAAGCTTAATAGCGACTTTCAGCTAATTTCTGCTCAAAACTTGACTGTTTCGGCAGGCAGCTGTTTTCAGCAATAAAGCTCAATAAACCCACTGTACGCTATCTGGCCAGCACCAAACAGCAGACAGACACAGTTAGCAGCTAGCTGGTGATCATACTGGAGCATTTAGGAGACACGTTTGCCATATCAGCAACATTAGCATTCATTTGGGGTCATGTTTGTGTTCACCTGATGAATGTAAGTCCAATATTCACTCTCCTTTCAGCTCTGATTTTAGTCTCTACCAACTCCTGAGGGAAAGATCTGGATCTTTAGTTGCTAAAGCCTCCACTTTCATCACCAGCCAAATGCTAACTTTGTCTGTCTGCTGTTTGGTGCTGGGCAGGTAGTGCACAGTGAGTTTTTAGAGCTAGAGTCTGAAAATGACACTATGAGAGCGGTGAGAGTGAACCAAAAACAAGCAAAAAGCCGCTATAACTGCAAGAGTCGGGTGATAATTCTCTGTGGGTTTGTCACTACGTGCGACCCCTTTCACATATGATTATTCATGTGATCCATTGTTAATATAAAATGTTAATTATAGCCACTTTAAATTTCTGGAATGAAGTAAAATCCTAATCTTCTGCTCCTATTCTATGTAAAAGAAGTTAATGTTGAGTTAGGTACTATCTGTTTTGGTGAATTCTATGTGTGAAGAGCTCTGCGTTCTCTTAAAATATTACGTATCTACCTCTGAGCCAACATCTGATCTACAGCTCCTTTGAAGTGTCAAAACATGTTTGTGAATGGAAAGGCTGAATGGCAGACAGACTCATCTGCAGCAAACTTAAATTGACCATTTTTGTTAAGGCTTGAAGAAAAGTTGGACAGATGGAGGGGGGAAATATTCAACAGCTGACCTTTTCTATTTACCACAGCGATCCTTAACCTGGGAAACATGTACCTGGACTGAGACTGACACACAAATTACTCAAAGGTCATGTTATTCAACTCGTCAAGAGGAGTCCATCCCACTGATAGCATCAGCCGTTTTTTCACTCAGAGGGAGAAAGAAAGAACTGCATGGGTGATGGCAATATCACTACTGCTGTTTCTTAGACACTGCCAGATTTTATGTGTTTCTCTTTGCAGAGACACTCGTTTTTGGCTCCTGTGAGCATTTAGTTTGTCTTCATGTAAAAAAATACTGTATGGTACAAAGCCACAGGATTAAAATTAATTGAGAATCCACACACTGTTCTCTGGCAGCAGATTGTTTACTTGTTTGTCGGGCGCATGTGTGTGCCAATTCTACAATGTTGAACCAAGCGAATTTGTGTGTATGCGTGTGTGTGTGTGTGTGTGTGCGTGCCTGTTGGGGTTATGGAGGGTGCAGTGTGGGGTGATGAATAGGATGCTTTTGTGCTCAGTCTCTCAGCTGTCTGCAAACCAGTGAAGGAGAGAAAGGTGAGAGAGAAAGGGGCATGAGGTGAGGGAGATAGCCAGATAAAGGGGAAGAAAAGAGGAAGAGAGATAAAATAGGGGCGAGGGGATGAGACACTGTGAAGTGTGGGGAGTACAGGTGAGATGCGGGGGGGGTGAGAGACTGGGTGGAGAGGTGAGGATGATGAGGGGAATGTGAGAAAGGAAAGGGGAGAGAGACTACTTGTGCATTCAAGAACACTGCACCGTTGTCTCCTCAGCCAACAAAGAGACAAAGAAGTTGGCTAGTGTAGGAAATCGTTGCCTTTCATGTCAGTGGAAAAAGAACACAAAAGTCCCAGGAAAATAAAAAAAACAGGAGAGAAAGTGCCCCGGTTGGTAATTTTGATCACTCGGCAGAACACAGACATGACCTCATGGCCTCAACCTTCACACATGATGGGGTTTGGAAATGAGCCAATCATACTGATGGATGCTGATGAGTTCAGCCGAAGCTGTTGGTGTGGCCACTTTAATACATATCCATTCAATTGTACTACTTTCTAATGAAAAATAATGTATAATACATTTTAAAAAGGCACAGCATTACAATAGCGACAGAGACGGGAGCATTAGAAGGTCAACTGTGATGCAAAGTCTCGATATGTGATATTTGAGAGACCTTTAAAGCACACACACAAAAAAACACATTAAAAAACCATCACATGAGGAGGAAAACACCCAGGACCTTCCTGGCCTAAAACTCCAGCTGAGAAGGTGCATCCAGTTGCTCTGACAGGTAGGGCTCGGTGTCGAACCTACTTTTTTGGTACCAACTGAAATGTGTCTGCAGCACTGGATATCAAAAACTGTCAAAAAACTGCTGTCATCTAAAGCTGAAACAATTAGTCGATTAACAAAAAGTTAATGTGCAATTATTTTGATTATCAATTAATCATTTTTCATTTTTCAAGCAAAAATGCCAAACATTGTCTGGATCCAGCTCCTCCATCATGGGGGTGCTTTTGTTTATCTCCTGTGATAGTAAACTGAATATATTTGGGTTTTAGACTGTTGATAAACAAAAGAAGCGATTTGAAGATGTCACATTGGGCTTTAGGAAATTGTGACAGTAAAAAACTGTGATTTTTCATTATTTCCAGACATTTTACAAAGCAAGCAATGAATAAATCAATCACGAAAAGAATCAGCAGATTCATCGGTAATGAAAATTGCGGTTCTACTGGATGGTTCTTGTGATCGTGTTTACTCATCCTTTGAGGAGATGGCTCCTTATTGGATTCAAAATAATTTTGCCAGTTTTAGACTTTTCAGTTTTTGGTTTAGGCAACATTCTTGAATGGCATCATATCGGAGAGTAATGAAACATTTCAAACGATACCCAGCCCTAGCCACAGGATGGACCAGGTCTACAGTATGTTGCACTTTTGGCTGCATTTTAGTGACGAGGAGTCCTAAGAATCTGACTCTGGGTTTGTATCCAGTATCCTTCTGTTCTGACTCTGTACAGCATATCAGGATAATGATGCCTCAAGTCTCTCTTCACAGCCATAAACATGATAGAGCTGTTGAGTCATCAAAAACTGTAAAAATAAATAAATAAATAAATAAAATTAGACAAAAATAAAATATGGTGTTTGAGATCAAGCTGCAAAATACCACTTTTTGGATTTTTGCCAACTCTAAATATTATTCCCCTCCACCCAGATGTGTATCTTTCTAGTTAGCCCACGCATGTGTGTGTCCGTGACACATTTGGATTTTCATCTCTCTCAAAACCCAACACAAAACACTTGAAATTATGCCATTTAGCACTGATGAGGTGTTTTTCCCCCGACAGAAAAAAGATCACAGAAATGTACCATATCAGTGCCTGTTGATTCAGGCATACAGATACCCATTCGTTGTTGTTTTTTCCTCTAACTGATTCAGAATGAGAACTGGCCTGGAATAACTAACCCTAACATGGACAGATAAATACTTTCTATCTACCCACACCGGGGTCCTCTGAGGCCATCACAGCATGGTTTTTCTATGATGAAACAGCAGCGAGCGGTGAAGGGCTGAGGGAGTGGGCGATCAGGACACAAACTGTTTTTCTCCACAAACAGCAGGATGAGATGTGGAGCTGGCATAGATATGGCATCCATACCTCGAGCACAGCCAACACAGCATGCGTCCGTCCCCCCCCCACACACACACTTTTTTTCTGAATGCATCTAGCTACTAGCAAATGCAAGAAGTAAATAAACTGAGCCAACTGTCCTGCTCTTTCATGTTATATCAGCCTTGTGTTCAGGGGCAGCAAAGGTTTCTCTTGCGCAACAACAATTACTCTTAAAGAGTCATCAAAGATAGCCTCAATAGCAGCAAACAACAGTAGAATAGTGTTGATGAAGCCAGGTGATGATGTGAGGAAGCAGATATCATTAGCCTCCATCATCACACTTCATCAGAGGGGAGGGAGTGTGCCCGCTCTGTTAGCGTAATGAGCTGGAAGTATGAACAAAAGCAGATGGCTTTATGAGTCAGACAATAAGGCACCCGTAATTGAATATATATCATTCATTTCCATTTAAGCAGTCAAGCCATTTTTCTCCTTGCTGTACCTCAATGGAAATCCATTATCAAGGCACTGAAGAGCTGCCATCACACCGAATCAGCTGGATTTCAATGACACTTTTCAATGGTGGGAATAATTCATCATGACTGAGAGAGAGTTAAGTACAGTACTGATAAAAGGCTGACGACAATTTGTACAGTGATAAACAGCATTCCCAGTATTCCTATTATGTTGTCCATCCTAGAATCCATAAACATGGTGTTAATTTGCACCTTATGATAAAGAGTACAGCGGTGCTCAATTGTGAGTGACCTTATTAGACTTACTATGTTATGGTGGGGTTAATGTCTGTCATCATACTTTAACAGAGTTATGAGATTATTAGCTTTTTATTATAGCATGTTTATCTCTTTTTCTCTTTGGGTAGTTTGCACTTTTTTTCTTTTATATAACTACAGTTCAGTTTGAAAAAGTGCATTATCTGTCTAAACTCTTTGCAACCGAACTCAGATGCAGCCTAACTTTGAAAAGTGAACTGAAAATAACTGAAAATAAAGTTACAGACTTGAAACTGAAAACAAAGGGGGTGGTGTGATTTACGACTACATCCACATGACACCAGCTGTCAATCACCTAGACTTTGCCAACATCTCAGTATGTGCGGAAGTGTTTTTGCCCAATGCACTGAGAGAAACTTGGCCGCTGTTCATACTGCTCTAATCTGTTTTTCCTCTTGAAGAGCTCACAGCAGGACGGCTGCCTATGGAGCAATTAAAGCCGCTTTCTTAATCCAGCCGCCCCTGAAACCACTGGAACTCCTCTTCTTCTTCCTCCTCCTTCTCCTCCGCCACCACCTCCTCCTCCTCGACCGCGCTAGACAGCAAGTGCAACAGTACTCACCCCCAGTTTCTTACTCCGTATCCTCACGTATCCCTGTTTGACTATGTCGTTGAAGTTGGAAGCCATGGTGACGGGAAGCGGGTAGCTTCCTGCCCGAGGTGAAAAAATTAAATAAAGTAACCTCTTTTTTGGGTAGCGAAATCTTTTACTTGAGATTCGGTCGGTGTGACATCCGGCAGCAGGAGAGCGAGCGGTGGGCAACCTGCTCCTGTGTCAGCGCTCAGGCTGCCCGGCTTCAGCGGCACGATCCATCCGGGAGAGGAGGGAGATACCATTCGTCAGCTGATTCAGCTTGAACCGGAGAGGAGAGCAGACGAGAGGCGCGCTTCCTGGACCACACCATCCCCGAAAGAGTGAGGGGGGTGGGGGATAACTGTTGCGGAGGGTGGGCGGGGGTATCTTTAATTCATGGGGGATACCTGATTTTTTGTTTTTTCAATATCAAGCCACCATTTAACACAAAAATGCTCTCACTTGGAGAGTTTGTTTTTCCGCCATTGGTATTATTCTAAAATTGACTATCTGACTGGGGTTGCTTTTAGTGGATTAGTCTCAGTCATAATATCTCTGGAATAAAATAACAACATATTAAATAGACTATATGTTGATCTTAAAAGCGCTACTACCTTTAACGAAGAAATAACATTCTTGCTCGTACAGATGAAAAATTTAATTCATAAGCAAAAACACATCCTTGCTCAAATTAATACCCTCAGGTGTTTCGATTGTTTAGCCTTATAGCAGCTTATGGTGGCTAATGTTAGCTAATTCCAGCAATTTTTAGATATTGCTCCATATCTGGCATTACATGAGTAAGCTTGCTGATTTTATGACTCTTTTCTACCTGTGGTACTGTGACACTCTGTTTTAGCATTTAGCATTATCCCAAAACGGTCACTATAGTTGCGCAGGGACTACTGTTAGGCTAGCTTTAAGGTAGCCTAAGTACTAAATTTTTAAAAAATATTTTAACTGCATTCATCTGAGTGACCATAATACAGATTTAATACAAAAATAATATAGATTTTTAGGTTTAGGCAAATAGTTGGATAATTTATAGCCTATAATTATCAGTAGGCCTAATTGAAGAATTTGGTAGTTTTAATTAGTATAGAATAATATTACTATAATACTACTATAGAGAGGTTGGTTTATGAGAATTTGTGACGTGATCACATTGTATTTTTTCATCTTACATGCTGTCACAGTGTCATTATCATATTTACTTCATTCTTATGTTCATATGTTTTGAGCTGAAACAATTAGTCAGTTAATAGATTAATCAAGCGACTTGCACTTGTGGTCATTCATCCTTTTGATCACTAAAATCATGTATAAGCAAGCGCTCAAGGTCAAGATCAAAGTGCTCCCCTTGATCATTTATAACACTCAACATGTTTAATAAAACTACTTGTTTAGTGAATTTTGATGTAACTTTTGAAAGCTGAAGTAACCAAATTCTGGCCTCCCCTTTTCCCCCCAACAATATGTTCAAAGAAAATATGCAAATGTACAACAGCGCTTAGTGTTCAGACTAATTTGCAACACACTTAGTACCTTGCCTTTTGGTTATTACCTGTCTGAGTATGAATATCATTTCCATATTTTTCACCAGACAGCCTGCTAATAAGGAAATACAATTTGCCAGTGTCTGAGCACCATGTTTTGCCATTATTATGTGGCCTTGAATTGATGTTGTTTGATTTGGTGAATAATAAAACCAGATAGTCCAGTGCCCTATTAAAGGATCAAATAAACTGAATACAACAAAGCAAAGCATACAACCACCGCCTGCAGCTTGTATAGTGTAGATACAATGCTGCAGATTGGCAATCAAAAAGCTCTGAAAATAAAAGCACAGAAACAAATTTTGATCCCCGCCAAAGCTATAATCCTGATCGGGATGTAGTGAGAGGCGTAGCTCGGGTTGTGCAATCGCAGAGAGTAAAATCCTTGGTATTAAGGAGCAGATGGCTCAGGTATATTGATATGGGGGGTTGCCATTACTTATGTTGATTAAAACGTGGAGAAGAGAGATGGCTTATGTAACAGAGTTATATAAACAACTATATGATTAAGTGAAGATCAAAGTTTTTCACTTCCAGAATACCTCTCCACAGATTCCTTTATTTTACACTCTTCAATCTAACAATAAGAAAGCACCATAGATTAATGTGGCAGTATCAGAAGACAGATTTCCTTTTATAAATGAGGACACAAATATTCCAGCACAGCCAGTCTTTTCTAGCTCTGTACAATTATCCCATTGCTCATACTAATTTATTTATTTGTTGTGTTGCACTGAAAGAAAATGTCCTCTGCTGAGAAAGGGGGGGCTTTGTTCAGTGCGCATAGATGGCTGCCGCTTTGAGAAGTGATTTTCTGTCAAGTGTCAGCTTTTGAGTCCAGAGGTAAAAACTCAATGTCTGTATTTTCTGTCCTGTTCATCCCATTCACAAGGGCGCACAGAACATCAAGCTGCCACCTGTCAACAAACAGCTCGACTTTGATAGTCTTCATGTCTCCCTGGAAGTGTCCTCAAATTTCAGACTTGTCAGAGTTGTTTTGTCTTTATAATCCTCTTTGTACAACATGGCCCCGTTCCATTCCCACTGCCTCGTCATCCTCCCTCTAAGAAAACAATGCTGACAGCAACAATGTCTTTTCATTGCACTAAATATTGTGCTCCGGTGACTGTTATTACCAATAACTGTCCCAGTTTTTGGGATGTAATTGCCTGCCGTGATACAAGACCAACAACCAGTTTGGCCTCAGTTGGTCGGCAGGTAGAGAAGCCGCCACTCAAACCAACATATGGCCCTGACATACATGAATGGCTTCCAACAGAGTCAGATGTGTTGAGAGTCGCTCAAGAGCAGAGAGACCTTCGTCAAGGTCAGAAGCAAAGCAGCCAATATCTGCTGAGCTGTAGAAAACAACTCTTTATTGCAATTTATCAGGTACTGACCTCATAATCATCACCATTTTTCATAGACGTTCCGCATCATGTATCCAAGTCCCTTCACGTCTATGATGATTAATACTGGGAAGACTCAACTGCTCACTAAGAAACCACGCCATCCATTAAAGCACTTAAGCATCCCGAAAAAATACCCCTGAATTGTTTATTTAGTCGAAAGCAAGCTTTAGGTGGTTTTTGATGGTCTGGTGAAATATTAAAATTGCCTTTGCATTAGATGCTTAGTTTGTCTCAGTGCTATTTGGCGAACATTCACAAGCACAGCTAAATAATTAACACATTCTAAAAAGATAAGCAGGGGTGAATGAGTGGAAGAGGGGGAGAGTGAGAGAGAGAAATGCCTCTGCATGCTTAGTTGTTTGCGAGGTAAGCATTTTTACATGTGGGCGGAGGAGTGGAAACAGAGATCACACAGGCAGAGTTATGGTAATGTTGTGCTCCGGGTTCCTGTGCTCGAGCTTTTTACAGCAACCCGTATCAGCCTGATGTGTTAATAGGCACAATGGGATTTGGGTTTGATTAAATGTCAATGCCTGGAGGAGAAAAGGCTACGGTGGAAAGGGAAAAAAAGCCCATTTCTCAGAGATGTGGGCCGTTCTGGACTCAGTGGGTCCTTGCCATCCAAGGAGGACATAGGTTAGTCACACAATATGGGACAGCTAAGGTTGTGTGCAGTCCCAGAGGATCAGGCCATGACATGTCTGTGATTTACTCCATAACAGTTAGAAGTAGAAGTGGTTGGAGGGCCTCTCTGTCCTTCTCTAGAAGGTGAGTTGTGAGAGTGGGTGATTCGAGAGGGTCCTTTTCTTCAATGGTCAGTGAGTGTACGAGCGTATAAGCCCCAATACAAGGGTATCTCGTGTTATCAAATTAACCAAAAATGTTATCAGAAGAGCTGAAGATGAGATCTCATTTGCAGCAGCAACGTCTGCTTGTGAAAATTAATTTCCAAGGTAATCTAGCAGATACACCTTTCATGACTGTCCGTTTTAAATTCTGGCCATCTAAAATGAGATTAAGTGTACATTTGCATTCAGAGAAGATTTATAATTGAGCGCATGAGTCAGAACTTTAGAAGTTACCTATGTAGGTACACTAATGATCATTATGGTAATGGTGGAGGATGAATGGTGAGGAGACTGTGGGAGCTGGGAGGATGGGAGGAAAGCAGGAAAGAGATGTAGACAGATGAGGGTGAAGCAGAGGGGAAAAATACAAAAAATAGGAAGAAGAGAGGCAAGCGCACAATGAATAGAACAGGAATGGATCATTCTCAGGGAAAGGCTATACCTCCTGCTGGTTTGACCCAGTCTTTGTGTCCTAAATTGGGGTCTATCTTGTGTCACAGTGAGGCTGAACCCTGGGCTGGATCTCTGGAGACGTAGCTGTTCTGCTGCTGTGGCATTTCTCCCAGAAAACGACCAGGGGGAGGCTGAATCCACAGTTCATCAAATTCAGCTCCTCGTAGAAGATAGAGGAGTAAAATAGGTGCCTCCCTCCACTCCCACAAGAGTGATGAGATGCCTGTTTTGTCTTCTTCTTTTTTTTTTACGCCACGCAGTTAATTTGGAGTCCAGAGGCTGAGTTCATCAACATTCTAAGTGAAGGAGTAGCTGGTCTTGGATCACTGACCAGGTCCTTCATGTGACCTTCTCATTCATTTTAATTGTCTTTCATACTCTGAGACACTTGATGAATTAGATCCCAGTCAGTCTTCATTATCATTTTTTAAATTCAATTTCACATTATTAAAACATTATTATTTTTGTTGTCAGTGCATTCATATGCAGCTATAAGACTGACATCATGTTTGTTGTAGAAGTCCTTAGTCTTTGTCAACACTTTTAAATACTGTTTTTAATTTATTAACTTCCTCACTGTCTTTATTACTCTTTCTCTTGCGCCCCCCACAGTGAGGTCAAAAGTCAGACTTGACTACAGAAGACCGGGCATGAAGCTAGTAGGGATTCATGCTAAATGACACCCCAGCAAGGCCGATGCTAAATGTCAAGAGGGTGTAATCCAGAGTCTTTAGTTTGGAGGACAATCTCCCTCCTCACTGTGCCACTCCACAGCCCCTGATCCTCTAAACACTGCGTAATTATACATTCATCAACTGATGTGATGCTGTCTCTTTAACTCATCACAGCTACACAAAAAAAAGAGTGGAGACAGACAAGCGTGACTAATATGTATGCCCTGTAGAGGGCAATATTGTCTGCTGCGTTAGGAGGAGTACTGAAAGGGCTGTTTACATGTCTTCATGTTTCTACTGTATGATAATCTCTATACTTGCTCAAGGTGATGAATGGGCAACATATAAATTGTGTAACAGAATGTTTATTGCGCTGCACAAAAACAAAAATCAGTCAGTTACAATGCAAGTGATTTGTCATATTCATTTTTAAATGTACTGTACACAAATTCCATTTCGCCAAATAGAAACCACGATGCTTTGTTGTTTGTTGTTGTTTGAAATAAAGAAGAGGACATCTTTGTCACTGTGCATCTTATTTAATATGACAGTGCATCAAATGGTGCAGATTCATGATTTTTTTTTTTTTTGCAAATGGTGTCTGTCCTGTCCCTCAGCTCAGTTTGAAAACCGTCTTCACAAGTATGATCAGAGTAGCAGAGGGTCAAATTTGGCTAAAAGTGCAGGTTATTGGCTTCCTTATTTAATCTGACAGATTTAATATAAAACAGGTGATGCTTGTGCTTTTCTCAATGGCCGTGGCTTGTGGGCCCTTCTTCGGGATTGGCAGAAGCACATGACTCCAGTGCTCACCGTCCAGGTCGGGACAAAGCTACTATTTTACCTCCAGGGCCCGCTTCACAACGGCTCATGTGTGAGCATGGAAAAAGAGTGGAAATCAAACCTCCTCTGTAAATACACGAAAGGTCAGCGATGACGTCAGAGTCCAGGGACAGCCTCCTCCATGATTTTGCGGCCCATCACCGGCGCCTGATTCATCGCAGCTCTTTATATTTTGCACTCCCTGCTCCCTGACCATGATCCCAATATACAGTAAATACACTTGTACACTTCTGTCATTGAATTGTCTTTAGTACATCGGCCACTGCTCATACGGCTGCTGTACCATGTGTTGCAGGCAGATACAAAAGGAATCATTTTTGCTGACTAGTACAAAAACTTGAAAACAAACTTATTCTGGGATTCCTTTTGATGTAGTTTACTATGAATTGTAGTTTTTCATGAGTTTTTTCATTTTTCATGCTGTGCTCTTCTTCCATTACCCCTGGTCTCTCTAGGCCTTGGCCCAAAACTCTCCCACTTCCTTTTTCTTGTATTATAACTGACTGCAAAGGAGTGTGTGCGCCCATCTGCCATGCATGGCCTTATTGTCGGGCCATGACCCTTAACTGTACTGTATGTAGCTTTTCAGACTGTTCCTTGTTGTCTTGCCAGGCATCTCTGTTCCAGTTCTTTCTTACCGTTTATTTTCCTTTCCTTTGCAAACAAGTGTTTGTTTTACACGCAGGTCGTCTGATTGTGCCTCGGATAGGCAGCGTTCTTTGAAACTCAATCCATTTCCTCTATTATCCATGGCTTTGTGTGTGAGGATTGATGCCACATTCCTGAGCTATAATTTTGTTATTATTGTTATCATTAATGTAATCTCAGCTGTCCCACATGAGGAGGATAAACAGGAAACCTCTACCCATTTAGCGCTGTATAAGTAAGACTGCTATGATACATTGATCGATTATCCAGACATAACTGGCAGGCTTCAAATCTGGTCCAGGCAAGACTTACAATCCTTCAAAGAGGAGATATGAATTGGTTTCTGTAAGTGTCCAGATGATGTGGACTTGTCATTATTTATTCTGAGGGGTAGATCTAACAGCAGTGCAGTCTGGGAGGCAGCCAGCCCCTCCTGGAGAGGTACTGTAAGCACAACTTTCCCTATTCCACAGTGCTTGTTTTAGGAAAGGCTTTTACATGTGGCTCACATCTGCATCCAGAGCATAAAACTGCTTCACTGACACCCATTTATACAGGAACAAATGTCAGTGTTAGTGTCTTATGTGTGCAAATTGTTGACAATAAATCATCTGATGTGCAGTTGTTTTCCTTGGTAATAAAGCATTTAAGAATATGGCTGTAGTCGTGCCTGCCATGACAGAAGTAAGATGAATGTATGTTCATCATTGTGTGCATACAGATATGCCTGCGTACAAGAGGGAGGGAGACTGAGAGACAGCACAACAGCTAACATGTGAATATGTTGATGCACATCATTGTGTTTAGCATAATCTCTAAAGTGTTAATTTGCCAGATGTTCCTAATTGGGTTTTCTACTCACCTGAGTATATGTGAACAAAATAATCTCGCAAGACCAAAAGCTCACATGTTTCTTAATTTTCTATCACACAAAGGAACCTTTTCTCTTGGAAAGCCTCATTTATTTGTGTTGGACTGAAAAAAGAGCAAGTATTTGATCTGTTAAAGCCTCATGCAGTTAACCTGGTACGACACATTGGCAAAGTCTGAGTTGTTGACATCATGTAACTGCTGTAACCTCAGCACTCTCCAATGGCACTATTTTGTTCCAGGATTCAATGTGCACCACTAAGGCTCACATTACAGATTATTCCAGCATACCATAACCATTCACGTGAAGGTAACCATTGGTTTGACAGTATTAGGTCACACAACTCACACTTCAGTAAAACAGTCCAGTGAGGGAACCATGTAACATATTCCTTTGCATTTTGAGAGGTCTACATGGAAATACTGGACACATGATTTTCATCCATTGTTGGCCCCAGATTGGCATATCAGTATTAATATAGTAGTATGAATTTGAATACATAGTTACCGAATTCACCAAATGAATGGACTTGAGCAATTTCAATGCATGCAATATTTCCAATTTCAGTAGTTGGGTGGGTTGGTCACAAGAGAGCCAGTTGGTAATGAATGGTTATTATAAATCAAATGTCTAAGATTTGTCAGAGGGTTGTTTTAAAAGCACGGAGGCCTAAAATAACTCAATAATTATATGAGTCACCTTGCCACTCAGGAAAAGCTTATTTTTTCTCCACCAAAGTACCCACTCCATCTTTGCAAAAACACATTCACAGTGTGGCTATGCACATGTAATATTTTTGGACCATGAGGGGAAAAAACCCACTCCCTGTCAAATTTTATGTTTTGTTCATCTGCCAAAGTAAAGGTTTGACAAGAAGGAACACAGTCATTACCACTGGCAACCATAACTTTTCACCTCCGTGCTGACGGCTTCCCTGACTGCATCACTGCTATCTGATTCCCATCCAACCATAGTAGCATAGGCAGCGCAGACATAGCACATAAACAAACAGGTGAGCAAGTGAAAAAATACAATTAAACACAAATATACAGCCCATGCACACACACAGACACACACACTAATACAGCACAAACAAATGCAGAAGCACATACAAACTCTGTCTGCCTGCCTGCCTGCCTCTCTCTCTCTTTCCCTCTCCTCAGGTGTATATGGTCTCTTTGACACAGTCTGCCAGTCTGCTGCCATGCAGCGCCACATTTAGCTCTGCAAGAAGCGCCAGACTGCAGCTGAGCAGAGCACAGTGAGGAGGTTATTAATGGCCTTCCTTATTTTAAACGACAGTCTGAAAACACTGGTGGCACCATGCAGACCCTGCTAGCTGCAAGCTTGTCTTTCATCCCATCTGTCTTCATGGCACTCAGTCTCCTTGGTCCTAATGGGCCTATAGCTGTCGCTCTGTCAGTTTGCACCCTCGTCTGTCTGGTGGGTCGCAAATGAAGGCACACAACAATCTATCACCATCAGCTCATGTGTTGCACCTCTTCCTTAATTATTTGAAGTTGTGCAGCATTTTCTTTTAACTAACAGTGTCCAACAATGTCATAAAACTGCTCCTGGAAAACTTTATTTCATGACATTGAATTGTATGTATGTATTGTTTTATAAACTCTTAAAGTTAGGACAAGATGAGAAATTCTGCAGATGGTATCCCAGTGTCATGCTCATGAAGGTGTCAGAGAATCAAAACTTCATGCTGTTATCTCTCACCTTCAAGTTATCTCTTTGCCCTTTCCTCTGTCCCCCACTTTCTCCCTTTCACTCTCCTCCTCTTCCTCTTGCCTTCCATTCTTCAGAGCCTCTGAATGCCACCTATCACCACACCCTGCTGTGAATTTTGACACCTGTCTGATGTATGCCTCACGTTTCTCTCACAGGATCTGGGTGCACATGGATAGCCTATCAATTACTCCGCAGCCACTTCTCCTGCAGGGCTCACCCAATCACAAATTACTGGGTTTGATCTAACTTGATGTGTCAGAGCGTAAATGAGTTTGTGCATGAATGTGTGAGCATGGACATGCACACGTATTTAAACATGATATTGTTTTTCATGCAGGGTGTATGTTTTTGGGCAACTGTATGGTTGGTGTATGAGGTAAGAGAAGTCAACCTCACACACAGTTATCTCCCATTTCCCATGATTCACAACCAATAAGTAGTTTGCCGTACGTTGTGAGGGTCAGTGTGCATGTAACATGTACTCACCCACATGTGCAATTAAATCAGTCAATGCAGATAGATGTGCAATTACTATTACCACACATAAAACTGATAGAAAATTATGCATTTATATTGTGTCACATCTGTGTCACTGAGCCAGTAGTTGTATATTCAACCCATCATGTAAGATTTAGTAGCACTTGTCTGGGGAATAACAAAGACTGGCAGCTTGAGTCACAACCTATTGCAGCCCTCCAGACAACATAACACTCTCGGACATGGATATGGTGGAACCCATTACGGATTGGTCATTTCGCTCCATTGCTGCTCAGAAGCAAATGAGGAGTGACGACTCCGCTCCCTGGTGACGGACCCAGAAAGGAAAGCTGGGACATTTAAAATCAAACGCTTCCGCTGGCCAAGGTTTGAATAATTAGTGTGGATACTGGGTAGGGGGGTGTCACATCCTGAGAGACTTTCACGTCAGTAGCGCAGGCTTCTCCCTCAAGTGGAGCAATGGATCTGGAAGTCTGGGGGGGATTGGGTTCAGTCTTCATCCAACCCTCAAAACCTACCACTTCAGTGACTCCCTGAGGTACTTTAATCTTTGGTGTTTTGGCTTGGCATGCTTATCCACAAGGTTAGAGTAAATGTGAAATGACTCATCGCAGATGAGGTTTTAGAGCAGATTGTCAGCTTTAATATGAGGGTATTATAACCCATATCAGATGAACTGTTCAAGGACCACTGACAGCCTTCTGTGGATATGGTTTCTCAGTTTCTAAGTGGCAATATTTGATCATTTTAAAATATGTGTAGCTTTTTCATTTGTAGACTATTAAGAAAACATTTCTTGTCAAAGTCTGCAACTTCAAAAATACTCATCCCAGATTTATCTTTGACTACGCTTGAGGTGAAATTAATCTGAAGCAGCGTGGTGTTTGAGGCTGGGATAAATCAGCACAAGTAAACATGCGTCTGAGTAACGATCGTACCCTATCACCACAGCTACCATGGATTTACAGCAGGAAATCCAATACTAACATAAGTTTAAAGGAGACATGTATCAATTTCTAAGCTAAATTTTACATGTCATGGAATTGCAATTTTTGGGGCATTGGCTGAATTGTAGATTTGGAAGTGTTTTCAAATATCTACTGTAATAGCACCATTGATGTTTTAGTTTTAAAAGCGGGCTGAATTGCAAAACATTATATATTGATTATGATAACAAAACCCAATAATAATATAATAAGTTAGATGCCGTTTTAGGTGTATATGGAGCAAATGTAATAATGCCTTTGCAAAAGCATCTGAGAACATTGACTATGAGTGAGAGAGAACTGTGGTGGTTGTAATATTTTATTGCAAAATGGACTTTTCCTAACAACCTGAGGTAGGAAAATATATATAATGCACAGAGAAACAGTGACAAAAATACAATTAATTGCCCATTACATTGGTTGCAGCTTGAAAGAAAGCTGAGAGCTTGTAAAAATATGAAGAAATCTATCTGTTGATTTAAAATCACCTTTCCCCTATACTGTCTGAAATAACTGTTGCATAGTATTGTTTCTGTTTATCAATGTCAAAGGGAGATGAATAGATATGACCTGAATAATATCTCTGGGGTAGCAACATCCAATAAAAAGCAATGCATGATGAAGTCGGGCACATAGGTTTTGTTTAGAGAATGGCAACTCTGAGGGATGAGTGTACTTCCCGACCTGCAGGGAGTTTTAAATGAACCACATTATCTGGAAAAATAACCAAACAAACAAAATCCATCACACTGGCAATTACAATAACAATACAAAAAACATATAGCAGCATCCTTTATAAATCATATTGATATAAAGCATAATCATATAAAAATAAATGCATAACAATTTGTCCCCCCAATCATTAAACAAGTACAAAATATGACAAGAAACCTCTCCAAAGCACCAGTAAAAATGTGCCAGACTTAATACAATAAAAATGATATTCATCCCTAAGTGCCATTATAATGTTATATCATAGGATTTTTATAATCAGTATTCATACACAGCTATTTGTGAAAAAAGGCAAGGTAATGGCACAAAGACAAAACATGTGTGATACTATTGACAAATATGTACAACAAAATATTCAGAGATATTTACAGTTCCTAAAATTTCCTGCCAAAGATGACAAAATGAAAACTCTATGTGAGTGAGTACTGACATTTTCTCACTGTGTATGAGTTTTTGTAGCTGTCATGGAGACGACCTATAACCCCTAAATTGTGTAGCAAAGCCAGAAACATTTCAGTCATCGAGTTTGACAACAGGGCTTGATTACTGCCTATTCAACAGCCCAAGTGCGCTTTCTGTTTGGTGAAGCCGCCCTCTGGGGCACTCAAATCACAGCGAATACCCGGAACGCCTTCCCTCCAGGAGGGTTTTGAAGGCTGCAGGGAAGGGAGAAAAAAGAGGGAGAGTCAGTCTGGGTGCGGCATGTGTCAGATACACAACATTTACCAGCCTTTTGCAGAGAGACATAGATGACATACACACACAAACAGATAGACTTCAGGCTTTATACGAAGAAATGTCCACGTCAGTGTGGTATCTGACAATCTGATGACAGATAGGACACAAACAGATATAGGTTGAAGCTCCCTGAGAAAACAGATTAACCAACCATTTTTATACAAACACAGGGGACTTCACATGTTAATCCAACAAAGACAGACATGTTGTGAAGTTAAAGGAGATAAATGATGGGCAGATACTAACAGATGTCAGGCATCTCAGCAGAGTGACAAAGATAAATGTGGAGAGAGACAATGGAAGAGAGGGCAGAAAGAGAGAGGGAAGGCCAGAGAAGAAATGAGACTGTGTGTGTGTGTGTGTTAGTCCTCTACACAGGTCATGTTAACAATAGCCATTCTGCAGACGACAGAACAATCTAAAGTTGGTGCAATTTAATATCTCTAAAAAATAGAACAGGCCATACAGGATGTGGGCTGCTTAAGCTTTAAAGAGAGGCTGGTACAGACCTGTAACCTTAATGCTGTTCTTAAGTGTTACAGCATAGATTCGACACATGCTCTCACTTTATAAGCATCAGCAAAGTCTTTTCCTAGGCAATCACAAGATCCCTTCTTTGTTAACAGTTAAATGTTATTCCCTTTCAGTTACTGAGGACTCATTATGTAGGAAGATGGTGAGAATTATAGGCCCTCTAGTTTTGTCTCAACAATGCCAAAGTTGTCACTAAAATCTTGGCTCATAAGTTTAATTCCATCCTGCCAGAAACCACACAGACCAAAGGATTAATTAAAACAGCACGTTGTTCAATATCAGAGAGAGGCCTCGAACATTATTAATATGTCTCCTAATTCAAAAAGTCATAATTTCTCAGTCTTCTTGATGTAGAAGAGCTAAACGACCTCCTAGAGATATGCATTTTGACACTCTGCATAGATTTGAATTGGGTAGGAACTTTATTGCCTTTCTTAAACTTCTTAACATTCCAATAGCCACTGTACAAACCAATGATGTCTCTTGTTTCCTACTCTGTTTTAGCGGGTGGTACCAAACAGAGTTGTCTACTCTCTCTCTCTTCCTCTTCGGAGTAGAAATGGAAAAATGATGGAGTGATATAAGCAAAAATATGCCTCTATGCCGACGATGTAGTGCTTATTTGCAAACCTGCTATGAAGGTGGATGTATTACATATATTTTATCTTTTTCAACCCTCACGGAGCTTTGCCCTCCCCATATTCCAGGAGTATTGGGTTTACTTGCAAATATTCTCAGCATCTTACTGTAAATTATCTACATAGTCACTATAGCCTCAGTGACTTGGTCCATTTATGGGTTCAGATGCAGAAAGTCTGTACTGTTTCCCACTATTGTTGGCCAACTTTTACTGTATTAGAACAATAAAAAAACTCTGTACCTGGATACAATTTAGAGGTAATTTTAGGTTACAAGCAATGCCTACACACCTTCTATGAAAGCCTACCTGATAATTTGTTCTTAACAAGATTAAGATAAAAAGCTTCCAGTTTTGAATATCACAACCAAAGTGGTTTTTGCGAGATGTAGTCTGGCTGTGCGACGGCAGTCCTACTGTACTTCCAAATACCACCAATTTTAACCTTCCTAAGACTAATCTTTTCAGACATTTCTGATAATGATGAGAATAACATTAATACAATTTACAAAACGTCCACCTAAACCTAACCAGACACTGCTCTGACTATAATGTCCATTGCAAAAACGTTGCCTCTATTTGGCATGACCTGTTTGACTGCAGACTGCTTTGCATTCCTGTTTGTTTGTTTGGTGATCTGAGCCACTATATTAAACTTTAGTCCCTCGTCCACTAATTGCCCTTTTTGACTGGCTACCAAAAAACAAACCACTCCCAGAACTACATTAAGATGCACTCATCTTCTCTCAGCTAATTGCCAAGCAATTCATTATTTTAGACACATGCTACTCACCCTCCCATGTGCACTGCATGAGGGATGTATAAAACTGCCTGCATCTTGGAAAGATTAGGTCCACAAGGGAGGGCAGAGTGGATAAATTTCTCTCTACCTGAGAGCCATTGATTTCTCATTCCTCCTCCCTGAGCCCCAGCAAATTAACCCCTTCACTTTCCAACCAAGTTGAGAGAGAGAATGCTGACTAGGACCATTAATCTCCCTAAAGAATTTATTCCATGACACTATGCTAGAAACCTCTGCTGGGTTATTATTATTATTGAAATTGAATACTATTATTTATAGAAATGTTGTTTCTTCCAATATAAGGTACAACTATCTTCAGTGCTGTTACAATGGATGTGATTGGTTTTATTGTAAATGTGAAGTTTTGCTGCACAATTATCCCTGAAAGTTAAAAAATAAAAAATGTTTGAATTTTCCCTAAAAATTTCACATGGCACACACATTTGCAGTACACACATACTAGCCACTTAGGTCAACTTGGCTACTTTTAGATTAGGCATCCCATACCTCTCTGAGAAAATGCCATTTTGGTATGAGGCAATGTAGTGTTTCCGCTTGTCCACTGGCATCACATCAATGTAACCACCCGCATCATTCCTGATTACTCCAGCGTGGACCGCAGCTCGGCATATACTGGACTTCTACAGAGGTATGCAAGAGGAAAGGTAATGTAAGAAATGTTGATTCATTTCAGTCTCTAAATTCATGAAAAACACTGATGACCCTGGTGGTGAATCTGTTTTTAACACATTTAGCTTCAAAAAGAGGGACTTACATCAGAGTATATTCTGGTACCGATTACTCTGGATATGTGAGGATTCTCTTCTAAACAGTTTCTCGGGCAGTATAACCTAAAAAGAGAGTTAAAGTCAGAGTTGATGAGGCTGGAGAACTAAACTTATGAAAAAGACTGACACGCAGGCACACATAAAGTCAGGTTCATACCTTGGACAATGTCTTGCAGGCTTTTGGTATGGACACAGCTGTGCAACTGTGGTTTCACATGTGATGGCTTTGACTGCAAGGAAGAATTACAGTGAGTGTCAACAAACACAGTTGCAGCACAGCTTATAATGAGTAATTTAACATAAAATGTGACATATGTATAATTACAGCGCCACATTATTGTCTGACTAACCTGCTACTCTGGAAACTGTGAAAGAATTAGCACTTTGATATTTTCTGTCAAGAGGAAATACACAACATTGACATGAGACTACATAATTTTCAAATATCATCAGTATAAATTCATGGTGATATTGTTTCTAATATTATTGTCTCACCCTACAGACTGGACTCCGTTCTTGTTTGATTTGATGAAAAAGTCCTTTCTGCCTTGTCTTGTTACATCCATCCATCCTCCATCATTATCTATGACACCAGCATGTAGACCAGCTCTGCACACACTGGATTGCTGCAAATAGAGCATTTTATTTACAACATAATTGACATTAAAGGCCTTTTGCTGGCACAGTTGTAAGCAAGTAGCACTTAAATGTCTTGCTCAAGGACACTTTGACAGCTGCTAATTGGCATAATATTGACCAATGTAGGAAATTAACCCACCCAATTTACTCACCATTTCATAGTATACTGTACCAACTACTTTTCCTGTAGAATCTAGGCACCCAGCTGGGCACTCATATCTGTAGATTAATATAGGAAAAATAAGGTGAAATGTACTGTATACTCCATTTTGTGTTGTTTTTATTATATTTCATCTTAACTGTACCTATTACATGGTGTTCCTTTACACTGATCTCGAAGCTTAGTGTCACAGGTCACAAGCTGAGCTGAAAAACAAACATAAAGGCCTTTTAGTGCTCGTACAGGAACCAACATGCATGCATGCATTGGCTGCTCTGATGCAGACGGCTAGTTTCTAAAAGCTTGAGTTGAGTGAAACCCAGTGAAGTCCATTGTTGTGATGCTTCAAGGACCAAAGAGAAGAATTCCTGCAACAAGGTTCAGGGTGGTCAGCAATACTAGAGGAAGTGTCTCAGCTTACAAGCACAGGCCCCTTGCACTGCAAAGAGGAAGCCATTTAAAAACCACAGCGAGCCCCTCTCACCCCTCAACCCCTCTCAGCCAGCCAAAAGCAAACACTCACTCAGGGGATCGTGCTAAAATAGACCTCCCCTCCCTGCTCCAAAGAGTGACTTGCAATATTAAGTACATTTTCAGAAACTGTCAGGGTTAATCGTGGAGATGACAGATAAAGGCTACAGAACATCAAGGCAATTTAAGATAAATTGCAAGAAAAATAGTTCCGGTCAAGGCCTATTTTTTTGCGCCTGTTATCCATTATTTCTTGTTCAACACTAAGCAGGCAGCTACTCACAAATTCTCTGGTTTCTTTTTGTTAGATAAAGCTCTATTGGTCTTGCCACTCTGTGCACCTCCCAACCCTAAACCAGAACCTACACCCTCCATTTTGAGATGAAACTAGATCCAGAATAAACAGTTAAATGGCAGCTTACACATCTGCTCTGTGTTGACCACTTCATTCTTCCGCAGGTCCTCTGTGGGGGGCTTGGTGGGGGCTGGGGCAGGGAGACTGGGAGGCTCAGGCTTGGAGGCCCTAGACCGGGGCTTCTGTGGAGTACGGGGGGCCTCCGGCTCAATGAAGTTGTTTTCTTCCGTTTCCTCTTGTGGAGGGTTGGAGCTGTCATCTTCAAGTAAAGTCACAAAAGCAGGGTATAGTAAGCACATTTTTCCGCAGGCTTTATTGCTTTATTGTCTTTCTCTATTTTCCACCCAACCATACCTTTGTAGCAGAGGTTGTCCTTGCAGCCTCCTCCATAGCTGGGAGGACAGGCAGAGCACGGTGTCCCATGTTTGTAAGGTGCATGGCCCCACCAGTTTCCCCTGTTCAGGTCATATGACAAGCAAGGTTTATTGAACAGAACACTTACTACAAAATTGAGCAAAATTGATAACCCATATTGCTTTCCACCCCCATTGTGTATCAGCCATGCAGCTGTGAAAAAAACATCACAACAACATGTGCTTACTTTGGTGAATAGTTGCAGACAAGATAGACAGCTTTGGCCCAAATCTGTCCCCACACATTCATGTTGTAACACATGTTGATGGCACAGCCAATCCGACTGCTGGTGGCCCAAACCAGCTGCAAAAGGATGACAAGACAGACCATGAAAAACTGATGATGAAGTTTTAAATCACTAAAAGGATGAAGTCTCCAAAATCCTGATGAAATAGTATGATCCAGACCTAGCTACCTGTGTATAATGTGTACAAACTGGGCCGGAGCATCTGAAGGGGCAGTAGGGGTTACACTCCTGAGGGTAAGGGAAGGAGTAGTCTTTCACTTCATCATACCAGGCCTGCACATGGAACGTGGGTGGACGATACCTGGAGAGATGAGTAACCATACCTATGATGACAATGTTCCAAACAACATTTCTATTGTCTTGTATTGTCTCTGTTGGTGCAGGAGTTGGTATTATGCATCAAAGCTGTTCTCTGCTTCCTGCAAGTCCTCTTTCAAGAACCTATATGCACATACATGATACCCATGCAGTAGGTGACCTTTAAGTGTTAGAATATAATTAAATAATTGTTGTTTTATTAGTGCAAAACAAAGCAACTCTTGTAAATGTAAATGGTTAATTCATGTTGACATGTATCCAAAACCACAAAGTTTACAAAAATGTTCTTCAAAATGTGTTCCAAGATACAGCTGGTAGCAAAAGAGATAAGATACAGCAAGCACATCATAACTTCTAACTAAAATATGGTCTGACAAGGTGACAAGACCCTAAAGGGCACACTAACCAAACCAAGCAAATCAAGTATTTATTTGATACAGAATATGTATCAAAAGATAAAGTAATTTACACTGCACTCAGCTATACAACAAACATATGTAGTTACCATCTGTGGTTAGCACCGTTGGTAACCACAGCAATGTACACACATCTGTTAAGACTGCTATTAAGCTTTTAGCTGGCAATCAAACATTTGTGCTCTCTGAATAAATTGCAGTGACCAAGGATTGACACAGATTTGGCATCAGGTGTTGCTAGTTAATCTGATTAGAATCAAATGGACATCTTGACTGTGGAGTGATATGATTAGATGTGAATCAAGAGTCCCTTATGTGAAGCAGTGCTGTTTTCAGATGCTCTATGGGGGACTGAGGTAACAAATGAACAAACAAATGAACACATGTAACAGAGTCTGTACTGTGTGTGATTCCACTTGCAATATATCCAGTAGTATACAGGTTTGTTGGCTCATGGCCGTAGGTGAAGTAGGTAACTTTGCTTTCATGAGATATGCCCGAGGTACGTTGTTTAGCTCAGTGCTCTGCACAAATGTAGCAAATTCATATCAATATGTCCTCTGTATGAATTTATTAGTGTTGGGACTTATTGAAATGCTACTACAAAATGTAATGAGTGGATGTAATGTATTTTACTGCTAAATTGATCATATAAAGCCAAACAGTGCACCCTGCAAGTTCACTAATTAACATATTATGTAGCCTATTGTTTGTTTAGTCTGTACACAAACAGAAATCTAAAAACAACAAATTGTGGTTTTATGGGGAGTGTAACAAGTGGATGTAATGCATTTGACAGTGCTAAATTGGTTACATAAAGTAAAACAGTGAACCTGCCATACAAGCTAGCTAGCAGCTAGTGCTGCAGCTAGCTTGTATGCCAGGTGCACTGTTAATATAACAAGATACATCTGAGGGGTTCAGAGATGATTAAGGGGTCAGGAAAGAAGAAAAACAAAACTCTGCTAAACAATTTTTTTGTCAAACATTAGATCATTTTTAGTTTAGTTATCTCTCTTTGCTGGAACTGTTAATGTACAGACATCTGAAACATGAGGCCCCGACCCGACACTGCTTCTTTATAAGGGGTCTCAAGCAAAAAGTAAAAAAGGATGGAAACCAGTGGTTTGCCCTTTTTCTAAAATCTTAATCTGAAAAGTAACTATACCTGTCAAATAAATGTAGTGGAATAA
The DNA here is from genome assembly GCF_020085105.1 of Siniperca chuatsi. NCBI lineage: Eukaryota > Metazoa > Chordata > Actinopteri > Centrarchiformes > Sinipercidae > Siniperca > Siniperca chuatsi. Next base: position 14,047,948 of record NC_058060.1, read on the forward strand.
AAAGTACAATATTTACCTCTGAAATGTAGTGGAGTAGGAGTATTAAATAGCATAAAATGGAACCTCAGAATTTTACCTAAATACAGCAGTTTAGTAAATGTACTTTCCATTAGTGCATATAATAAAAGGCAGCACAGAATTTGATGCAAGCCTCCCATCACTCATTTCTCCACCCAACACAACCCAACACAACGCAGAGTCAAGGGGTTGCTTGGTGTCTGTCATCACGTTACAGACACACACACACGTACACACAGATGCTGACTTTAAAGACCTTAAATTCCGAAAACTGAGCACATTGAATTATTGTTTACCTTCCCCAGTGTGCTCCCAGGTTCTGTCCGATCTGTGGCAGTAAACTGGCAGGACCGTGCTCCCACAGACAGGTCTCTGCCCACTCCTCTGCCGTACGCTCCAACTCTGTGTCCCACACCTGCACAGGAGATGAGATGGAAATACAATGTGAAGAAATTTTCTGGATTATATTTTATAAGAAGTGGAAATAAACCGATCCAGCGCAAGACAAAACCGCTTATGTTGCTACTAATGGGCCATGAGATATTGCAATGTCAGTTTATAGAACGGCTAGTGAGTAACTGGAGATATTCACTGCCTTACAGGGTTTGTTAAGCTGTCAATGCTGTGATGTAAGGTGGTATTCAAACACATACTGAACAAGGATTACTTATCATATGTTATGATAAGTCATAGGGACAATGAGCTGCTATGGCTAAGTAAGTGCACTAATCTCTAAACTAAATGCAGAACTATGTTGATGTGTTGCTGCTGCTGTATAAAGAGCTTTTAGACTTTCTTATTGCTGCTCAGCTGACTTTCCCCAGATGGGTTTTCCCGTAGGATCGGGTGTTATTAAAAAAATGCAAAAGCTGTTTTTCCTTAAGTAATACCTTCCATATGTCTCTGGTGAGATGTCTGGGTGCAAGCTTTTGTTTCACTTTACCTCTCTCTGAATTGCCCTCTCAGTTAAGTTTGGCTCTGGTTGGATACTAAGGGATCATATTCCCATTCTGGGGTTTTCTGAGAATGCAAAGAGTGTCCTTCCTCTCTGCTGACCTACATTCTGCCATAAAAATTTTTAGAATAACACCAGCTGTAAGTCCTCCGAAGGACAGTGTATGTTCCTTTAATTGCACACCTTTACTTTCACCTTCAGCGTGGGATATCTTATGTAACAGGTTTGTACGAGAAAGTCAGTTAGTTTACGTGTGTGGGCATAAATGTGTGACTGTGTGTGTGAGCATGTGCATTGGTATACCAGCGGAGGTGTCAGAAGTTTACACATTTCACACATTGGGCCCTGGAAGTCATAGCTTAGCCTCACTGAAATCTCATCCAATAACAGACTCTAAAATAACTCCCCTGCTTCCACCACCTTCCTCCTCCATCGTCCGTCACCCACTTTCAGTCCCACCAGAAACAACTGTTGTTCTCTGCATTACTCCCGAAACACACACCTACCTAACAACAGGATGTCTGGCAACACTGCAAATTAACTCTTAACTCTGAGCAGTTTCTTCAGCGCTTTCTGGGAATCCTGTCGGCTGTTGAGAGGATGTATTTGTTTAAATTAACAACGCCAAGGTAATATTGGCTGACTGCCATGATTGCGGATGTGTGTTATGTCAGATTTCAACACAAAGCCTTGTAGAAATGTTACATAACTGGCATATAGAACAAATAAACTGTTGGAGGTGTGGAGTATATTCCACATTCATCTTTACACCTGCAAAGAAGGAGCTTATCAGTGTAAAAGAAACCTCATCTGTAGCTGCCTGTGGTCTTGTCTTGCTCAATAAGGCCAAATAATGACTGACAGAGCCAGGGCTAAAACAGGAATGAGAATTTGTTTACGTGAAACTCTATCTCTGCTCAGAAATTACCTCTGTCGGCAATGAGCTACAAATAAATGTCAGTATGTCAGTATTGTCATATCTATTTTGTAATCCCTGGTCATCCCTTTTTGCCACAACAATAGCTTACGATGCTGAAACAGAAACACTGAAGAGATTTAAGCCTGGTCATCATCAGTAGTGGAAGAATGCAGAAGGAAGCAGTTCAATTATAACCTTGATTTCTATTCACACCATTTTCCCCTTCGATTTTCAAGACAAGTGACCTCCTTGAACGAGAAAATAATCAATGTTTACACTGATAAGCAAACTGAAACACATTGCATTGAGCTGTGGTAACTGCCAAACCACTGCACATAGGATGTTCTGTACTTGAACGGGGTCAACACGATGTTTTTGACCATTAATGAATGGTTATGGGTCGGAAAACATTTAGCTGTGGCCACAACTACAGTAGCATTCAAGTCAGAAATGACCAAAACTTTGGCTACAGTGTCTTGGAAGGGAATGTGGCTGATTATAGTTTCTATCACAAAGACGTGATTTGTGATGCTCTTGAAGCATGTCTTAAATAATAATAAACACGAACAGGACCCTTCCAGCTGAGGAACTCATTCCATCGTCCTCAAACCTGCAGAGAAAGCAGGCTCAGAAAGTGTCGACCAAGACACATATTTTTCAGCTGTTGAATCTGGTGCAGAGTGCAGCCGGCTTGTCAAGCTGCTGTTGTTTGTACAGTTTGCACAGTTATCCCAGCAGGGGAGGCCTCGTAACCAAGTAACCCCTGCCCCCATCCACCTACCAGCTACCCGGGCTACACTTCTGCTGAGGCCCATAAAGAAAAACACCTCCCCTGCTAAAGTCTTTCAGCACTGTGCACAAAGCATTGTGTATTTCGCTTAACACTTCATTTTGCGGCCAGGTTTTTTTTCTCTCTCTCTTCCTTGGTCATCTGGTTGCATTCCAAAGGGTCCAGAGTTGCACCTCCTTTGTAAGTTTGGGTTTCCTGTTCATGATCAATGTCACATTCAGAGAAATACTAAAAAAGCAGGAAAAAGATATGGAAATTGGGGGGGAGTACATAAGTTAAATAAGATACCTGACAGAGAGTAGAGAAGAAGAGGCGATAAGATGATGTGAGAGAGAAGACAAGCAGGCAACTGGTGAGTTAATAAGTGATCAATAGTAAAAAACACTGTACATGAAATTAAGGAAAATTGTGTACGTCCTATGTGTTTCAATGTGTGTATGTTAAATTGGCCAAACTACTACTATAATTTCCCACAGCAATATAGAGTGTACAGTGTTTCATTCAGTGCATTCCAGCCCACATCAACTCACATAAGAGGTCCTGGGGCTGACCATTGTCTGAATTTTGTCAACCAGTAAATACCATTATCTCCCATTATCATGTTATAACAAAAACATAGTTTGACCAGAACTGCATAGCCATTTATTGTAGGCTTGACTTGAACAGGAAGCTGTCTCACTTAATGGGCATCATAAGTGAACCACACAAGTATACGGTAGGGTTAGCCTTATATTTTGATTTGGTCTGATATTGGGCTTTATAATATCTTGGAAATAATAATAATAACAGTCACATTATCAATATTATCAATAATAAACAATTAGCAAATATCAGCCTATCAGCTACCAAAATATAACTTCCTCCAGAGTACAGCTGCACAAAAGCAGACTTTTTTCCCACGTTTCCTTTTCACATTTCATTGATCAATAATGGTGGTTGGTGCTTCTTGTGGCAGCAATCCCAAGAACCTGGTGCTGGACAGTAGCAGTAAGTGGCTGAAGAAGGAGGCCTTTCTGAGCCTTGTTGGCCCAGGCAACTCTGGGATTATCACAGAATCATCAACAGACCAAAGGAGCTGCCGCTGCAGTGCAGGAATCACAGAAGTGAAAAAACTCAGTGTGTGTCCTCACAAAGGTTTTAGAGAACGTTGGTGAGTCAGTAATGGAGGGCAAAACTTTGAGGAACTACCAAACCCAAAAGACATTCCCATCTGGTCAGGGCGCAGAAATGTAAGATTCAGATTTGCTCTATGTCAAACAGGGGTATGTCCTTGATATACCTTCACTCCTGTTTTCCAGGAGCGAAGATATGCCGAGGACAAGTAAAGAAGACAGTTGGAAAAATGTCAAGCGCCAGGTTGAGGCCATGACCATGTTCCCTGAAGTATTCGTGGAAGGTGCTATTGCGAGACATTTATTGTAAGTACATTTAAAGCAAGAGCTATGTTTACATTCTTGGCATTACATCAAGTAGGTTCAGTGTGGGCACTGGACTCCCACAAGGTACACCTTGTTGCCTCGCCTGTTTGTAATATTCATAGACAGGATACAGCCAGTGCAGGTCCAGTTTTGTGTCATTAGGGTGGCATCTTTGCTCTTTTGGGATAATGTTGTCTTTTTGGCTGTGTTGCTGTATGTGGACTGGAGCTACAGTAAGTGATTTGGGAGGACCAACATTTTTTCATACTATTGTATTCAGCTGCTGCTCTTTACATCTAGAGACTCCAGCAGACTTCCCTTCCCTCTGGAGGTTTTCTGGGCTTAACCAGCTATCCCAGACCTGGGGGAAAACCCAGGACACACTTGAGACATTCAATCTTCCAGCTGGTCTGTGAGCTCTGAGGTAATCTGCAGGAGAAGCTGCAGAAGGTTGCTCGGATAAAAGACATTTGGACTGCTCTGCTTTTGCCACTGGTGTCTGATAATGACTTTGTAAATGAATGTATTTTGCAATTTTATTAATCTTTTTCCTAACACTGAAGCTGTGTAAATACTGTTTCACATGCTTGTATACATCACCATAATTAAACATCTTGGGTAACGTTAATTTGAGGCAAATTTATTAGTCTAGACCTTAATTATTGTCTGATTGGACAGCCACATTATTCAACGATGGATTAAAATGACCGACACTTGCAGCACAACTCTGACACATCCCGAACAGAAAAATGTCAATACAGCTTTATCTTAAACCACTAACATCGCCACCACCTGCAGCTCAGCAAAGCCAAGTTACACATCAAGGCAGGTGGGGCCCTTTCTCCCAAGATGCCATCTGTTTGTCTTGCAGCACTTCAAACACTGACACTTCTTTGTTTATACCTGTGGGTCAACATTTGAGTGAGAGGCAGAACCGCTGTCCCCCCTACTGAAGGTACACTGAAGCTTTGTGGATCGCTGCAGAGTGTGAATGCTTATGTGGGGAATTTTTTGGGCCTCTGTGTTGGATAATGACAGAATGGGAACGGAGCCACAGGGATAAGGGAGAGGGAGGCAGAGAGAGAGGGCAAGAAAAGGAAACAGATGAAGGGGGAGGAAAGAGGGGGATTTGAATTGATGTTATCTCTGAGTCTCTGTGATGATTGCCACAGAGGGTCAGCCGGGTTATGGTTTAATACAATGGCAGACAATAACAGAGCTGATGGGCGAATGGCTATGCATGTGCGATATTTGTGTGAGTGTGTGAGTGATGTGTGTATCTGTATGCATGAGTGTGTAGGGAGAGCAGGGGAGCATGTCTATGAAGTCTTCCAGTACAGTGAACTGCTGTGAGATTTTGAAAGGTGACAGCAGTTCAACACAGACAGAAGGAAAATCAGAGAAATATGGAGCCCCTTTCAAAATAAAGCGCAGAAAATCACTGAAGATCCACTTTATATGTGACCTGAACAGTTTCTTGCCTGGAAGATATTGACATCTACAGAACTGCAAATAAGATTGCCTCACATATCTTTACAAGTCATTGTCTCTTTTTACTTTGTGCCCTTTCCAGATATCTCTATCTTTCTTTTCTCATTTCCTCTTGCCGCACTCGTATTCAACCTCATCTTCTTTTCAATTATTTTGACACCTCTATTGCTATTTTCTGTCCCTCCATCTGTTTCTCATTGCCTCTCCTTTCTATGTGCAAATCTCCTTTATCATTTTTACACCTCTATTTTTATTTACCTACTCTATTCCTTGCTAGCTTTGACTCTCTTTCTCTCACCTCATGTCCTCTTGTTGCATACCTCTCCATATTTCACCCCTGGGTGCCCCTGGAGCTAAAAAAACCAAGCCAACTGTAACAGGAGACAGTAGAAAGGAGCTGTGCACTGCTGGCTCAGCATTTCTCCACTAGAGTGTGCCTCGACCAGAAGCCTGCCAGGCAGAGTGGTGCTTTCACACACATATGTACATGTCTGCACACACACAAGGGGTCCTCAAGTCCAACCTCTCAATTATACAATTACACAGTCCAGCAATTGCCCCCAGCAGGAACTGTTTATTTGCCTTTACCACAGAATAATACTGCCTTTTGTTCTGCAGCTCTTTAAGTGGAGATGAAAGGATGATAAAACCTCATTACCTTCTGCACACTGTATTGATTTTTAACCTCCTAAGTACTGTTGGTGGAAATGCACTGTGGCGGTCAAGCAGTACACAACACTACACATGTAGTGTATTTGGAAAAGTTCCAGATCTGTGGAGCACAGACTTTCAGAAGGTGTGGTGTGCCTCTGTGTGTATGTGTGGGTTTAGTGGGGGGTAGACAGCTGGTAAAACAAGCCCTGGTGCCGTGCTCTGATTCTAATTGCACTGTGAAAAGTGATCTGGCGCTGTACACGCACGTGATGGTCGAAGGATAAAGTCAAACAAATCTCTTAGCACGAGTAAAAAAAAAAGTAGTAATGTGATCATTGGCAAGTTGGTGGAATTCTTCTCTTCTGGCAAAACAATCAAAGTCACATGGGTACAGACTCGTGTGTGTGTGTGTGTGTGTGTGTGTGCGTGTGTGTGGAGAGGGGTCTCATGTGCAAAGGTGCTTAGATGCTGGCATTCTGCTTGTGTGCCAAGTGGAATACGTGCCAGCCGGTCTGGTGACTGGGTCAGTTCAATAAGCTATATGACTAAGACTCTTAGGGAGTTCAGAATGGGGTCAAAGCATTTTAACACACATAAACTGCATGAAGTATAAATGCACCTCTTCTGGGAATCCTCCATCCACCTACCATGTACTCCATGTTGGAAGCAGGAGGGTAGACCTCGCCTCTGAGCTTGTTGTGAAGGTCCAGGATGAGCTGAGCGTCATTGTCTGTAATGGCCCTCTTCCCCCTCTGCTTGGCTTCCCACCAGTCCCCCTCCTCGTCCAGGTACTTGTCCAGAACCTGCTCCCAGCCAGTGGAGTTTGGAAGCATCACCATGGAATTGGCCGTCTGGAGCAGCAGGAGCAGGGACACGCCCCTCAGCCAGCGCAGAGATACGTGCCTCATCCTGGTAAGTGCTGGAGATTGTGATGGTGGTGATCCTCTCAAACTCAGGCTTGGACGGATGGGGCGAAACAGGGCGCGGGCCAGCACAGAAAGATGCTCTTCTACAATGTGAGCTGGCAAAGGAGCCGAGAGGAGAGTGAAAAACAGGATTATTGGAAGGATTGGAATTGGTGTTCTGTATCAAATTTGCTGAATAACTTGAGTCAATATTGAACTTGGTGAGGACAGTGCATTGGCTTGCAGACACTTGGTCTGTTGCAGTGCCATGGGTAACTTCATGGGGTTCACCAGTGGTAAACTGGCAGACTGGGGATGGCTAGTGGGTCAAAGAAATCACTACTAGTGTTGAAGAACTTTTTTCCTAAATAAAAAAAGGAAAGACAGCTTGGGAGCTGTTAAAAATAAATACAGCATTTCAAATCACATTAAGCAGTACAGCTGTAATAAACGTAGTGAAGTGCACAAAATGATGCATAATGTAGCTAATGCATTCACAATACCATATGTATATATATACTTTCAGTTGAACTTTTTGGTATGCATACAGCAATGCTGACAGAGGCTGATTAAACGTGCCAATGGGCTACCCCATGGAAAATGTGAAGAGTAATGCATATTGAAATAGAAATGGAGTGGTGTGATTTAATGACTTTGGAAATAATTTACCTTTAATGAATTGGAATGCAGCCCGCTTCTTGAGCTCCTGACAGGAGATCTGGCTGTGAGAAAACTTCAGCAGCAAAGAAGAAGAAAAAAAGATCCGCCTTCAAAGTACGTTGCAGAGCTCAGGTGGAGGTGATGACTGTCGCCGGCTGCCATATGACATTAATCAAATATGTTATGTGGTCGCTTCGCTCCGTTTTCATCAGTTGGAGAAAGAGAGAGTGGGTCTTTCTTCTTTCGGGATTCTTGCACCAAAGCCGCTAAAGCATCACTTATCCACATTTTATCCTCAACTTGGCTGCGCGTGGAGAGTGCCGCCCCTGACCACGCCTCTCCAAAAGGTTGGATACGGCCCACTCCTTCATGCCAAGACCTCTGTGCGCGTCCGTGGTCGTGCGTGTATACAGTATAATATGAGCAGAATCTTTTTTCTCCAATCTTGTGCAAGTTAACAGTAAAATGTTTACTGTACTCAGTAATAAGTTAACCTTATTGCACTTGTTGGTTATGGTGCTAGATCTTCCCTCTAGATTTTATAGTATATTATTGATTTTAATAGTATTATAATATTTATGATATTTGTATTTCATATAGGAGTTATGTTATTCCTTTGATAATGGTTCATCCTCAGAACAGTAACATGCACTTAAAGGTTGTTGACGGACTGTTGCAGTCTTACCTGGTAACTTAACTGGCTTTGGTCAATATGCATTAATTTTCACCAGATCTGCCTCCTCTGTGGGGCCTGGCAGCAAAAGTGGCCCCATTCTCCTGAGTCTAACTGTTCACAGGTGACTCCTTGGGGGCATTAAAACACAAACCAACTCTTTGTTAATTCCAAACCCTGAATTTGTCGTCACTGTTTCCCCTCCCGCTGCAACACAGTGCAAGTTCCATAATGGAAACAAGCAGGTTTTGTCTTTTGTCATCTGGTCATTTTCACTGGTAGCTGTGGCACATGTGGAAACAGTAGCTAATCACCAGGCCTCTGTGTGTTTCCCCCCTGTACAGACCTACTTTCCACAGGGAGAGACACAATCTTTTTGTGTCTTCACAGTCTTCTTGTGTCTTCTTGTGCCGAACATGTGCCGGCAGTGATTTTGCTCTGTTTCCATGACTCCCTGATGTTTTCATGCTTATTTTTTTGGGCCTTAGCCCTTACCTATCAGGTGAGTCAGGGACTGAATAGACAGTTCTGTCACTCAATTATGGATATATTTGATCTTTGTAAGATTCATAATCTATGTCAGATTTCAGATTCAGCATGGTCCCTGGAAGCTGGTGAAAACATGGATTGGTAGATTGTGGGGTGAAAGGACAGGACATGCTATTGCACTTAAAACTATACAATATAGAGCCACAAGCCAAAAAGGTTGGGAACCACTGCTTTAATCTTTAACAATGTAGTGTATTTTATAAGCTCATCATATGTTTTTTTTAATGTAAAATCTAAAATGTAATCACTGTTAGATAAATGTAGTATAGTAAAAACTGCAATATCATCCGCTGATATGTAGTTAAGTACAAAAGTAACAGAGTACAATTGTACTTAGGTACAGAGTAAACCTACATTGAACCACTGCCCTTAGTTAAGATGCACCAGATCAGTGTTTACTGAACACTATAGATGAATATAAAACCCTCTCTTTCAAGGCGCCTCTGCTGTCTAACCTACTTCTGTATATGTACAGAAAGTGATACAAGAGCTCTCACATTGGGGACCCACCGCATTCTGAACTTCCATAAACCCAGGGTTTACTGTCTGCTCCCTGGGTCAGTTGCAGGGGCCTCGGCCACAGCCCCAGCAGCGGCCCTCTCTCTGCGGTCAGACCCGGCAGCCCCCCCCTTACACCGCAGCTGAAATAGCAACGCTCTCACTTTGCCCACAACTCCCAGGGGGGAAGCAACGCCAAAAACACTCATTCATCTGCTATAGAATTAATGTTGCTCTACATTTAGATGTGTGTGTGTGTGTCTGTTTGACAGTAAGAGAGTGAGAGGTGAGGCAGCAAAGAAGTGACAGGGTGCATGTGTGTGTGTGTGTGTGTGTGTGTGTGTGTGTGCGTGTGTGTGTGTGTGTGTGTGTTGGTACACATGCCTTCATAACATAAATGTATGAGTCAATACATAAAACATGCAATTATTTTAAACACTCAAAATAAATTTTATGGGCTTGGGATATGAAATGACTTATATTACATTAAGGTTATGGCTGAAATACACAAAGACTGACTGTAAGAGTACATCTCTGACCCCGACTATGAAAATTAAATTGTGTGGATAAAGGAAATATTTACCAACTGCTCAGGGATTTCTATGATTTACAGTGTGGTAATTTAGGTCAAGCCATCTATAACAGACGAGACATTCTCTGATTAATGTTTATTACAATGCCTGCCAGTAAATATACACTATTTGTGCCTGCGGTAGTGGTAGAGCAATATAAATGATTTCATGCTTGGGCTTCTTGTGTTAGCAGCTCTATCATCCTTTCTTTTTTATTGCTTCTATTGTTTTCTACTGCTCCCTGCTGTGCCGTCTGTCTTAATATTTCACATTTTTCCTTTCTTTCACATCTGACCTCCTCTACCTGTATGTTTCTGTCTGGCATGTACACATACAGTTTCCCCCTCTCCTCTCACACACAAACATCCACGTTCCATTCCTCTGCTTCTCTCTCTCTCTCTCTTCTTGCTGTTTTTCCCTTTGCCTTTTCTATCTCACCCACACAGTCATTGTTAAGCCACGGGTCCAGATGCTCCATTCGGTACCTCCTCCATTCAGCATGTGGTCTTGCGAGAAATCCCATGAACCCAGCAGAATGCATCAGCCGTGCCAGACCCCGCATCCACACAACAGTAGCCTCTGGACACAACAGCAAACCACACAAACACTCTCAAAGAACACTTTTTGTTGGCCCATGTTCTCTGGCACATTGCTCCCTAATGGTTCTGGATGAGCTGAATTGAGGTCAGAGCGTTGGAACAGAGTTGGGGTGAGAATGGGAGTAAAGAGCATCAAGGTCATTTGGCAGACGTTCTACATCATTGCTTTTGTGACATTATCAGCAGTGTTCAGCAGAAGGCTGCCTCAGATATACACTTCAGGTCAGTTTGGCTTAGTTTGTCTGCCTCTACCCCCTTGTGGTGAAGAGATGCCAATGCATCTGTGGGCACTGAATACACTGTTGTACTGTAAGTTGTTCTGTGTTTGGCTCACAGGTGTTACTGCAGTGTTGTATAATCAGGGATTTTTATTGTAATGTTTCCAAATGAAAGCAGTTAATACACTAACATTGTATCCCTTTCAAATAAACCAATAAACAAATCTATTGTTGGCTTGGATTCAAATGTCTTGTCTCGCTGTCCTTGCTTTTCATCTTGTAACATTCACACAGAGCATCATTCAGTATGTGATTTGTATTTTCTGTGCTCTGTCCCTCTCTCCCTTTAACTTTCCATTTTCATGCACAGCACATTGTGTTCATGTTCAAGATATTCATTATTTAGATCCTTCACTTAAGTAAAGTACAAATACCACCATCTAATAATACTCCATTACAAGTAATAGTCCTGCATTCAAAATTGTACTTTAAAAAAGTATTGTCAGCAAAATGTACTTAACGAAAAGTAAACAATTTAATATACTGTTTGGTAGTTTAATCTAGAACAATCCACCAAATGTTATGTTTAAGTTGATCTTTGTATATAAATTCTTATTATACAAAGTGAGTAGTAACTAAGGCTATGAAATAAATGTAGTATAGTAGCAAATAATGGTAATACTCAAATAAAGTACATGCACCTGTAAATGTTATGAAATTTTAGTTTCATTCCAACACTGGAGCTTTGTAGACCAAAAGGTAAAGCTATTTCAGGGCCCTGAAATTCATTTAGTAAGATTTTGTTTAATGTAACACAGTTCACCTGCTAGCCTTGTGTGTGTTTTTAGCGTGTACACTTCTGTGTGTTTTCCGCAGTGTTGTCTGTCACAACTTGAAGAAAACCTCCATGACGTCTCCCATTTGTTCCCCTATATGTTTTATGTATACAGAAAGATGAAGCATAAGTCTTGCATATAAATTAAATGCTTAAATACAGCAGTTTAAATCAGCCTAAATTAAGATTCACTAAGTTACACGAGCTAACAATATACAGACAATATTCTTTAATCAGTAATTTATCATTGCAACAGTGGATTGAAGTCTAAAAAGATCTATGAATTAATTTCTTTAATAACATGATAACATTGACTGCAATCCACAGTGTCATCATATGACATACAGCAGTTAATTGAATTACACTTATGTTATTCCTCCTGAACAGTAGTGGCTATGTCTTTAATAGATTCCACTTGATATTACTGTAACATAAGGCTTTCAAGTGAATTTGTCAGAAAATATCCGGACTTCTTGGAAAATGCCTAGCAACTAGCACACTGTTCACATAACCACCAGGTGTCAGTGTCTGACTTTCAGACAAAATGCATCTCTTAGGGGATCAGGTTGGAAAAGAAAACATAAAACTAGTTCATGATGACAAACAAAAATATTCCAGCTTCCCTACTTTTGTAACACAAAGGCAACTCTTTTTTTGCAAGACTGAGGCACTTCTCCATCTCCCAGTCTATTACAGTAAGATCTTGAGCAAACAAAAAGACTAACATTTTGGTAAACTGATAATGTAGAGGCACATGGAGCTGGGGAATTGTGGGTACCCAAATTCCCTTTGTTTTATGTCAAATTTTATGAAGCCTCCAATTAAGTAATTATACCAGAAGCTCCCATTCCACTGTTTCAGAGTGTATTTTGCTTCTCTGTGCTGAATGTTTCATGGATTGCTGCTTGTGGTGCAAACCAGTTGAAACCAAGAAATTTCACAATAGTGCCTAATACAGTCTAGTCTAATGTCATCTAATATCATCTTCTGGAGAGAAGGCAATAATCATGCATTTTCTTGGATTTGATATGTGTGTTGGTTTGCCACATAGAATGTCGAAACATTTTCTCTTTGACTTAGTCATAAATATGAAAATGAACTTTGCTCGAGTTGTTTTTATGAGTTGAGGTAACAAAAGATAGACCCATTTTGTGAATTTCTTGTGTTTGTGCAGAATAGCCCATTAGAAAGACTCACGTAATGCAATACATCATGAGCACAAAGAGGTCAAGTACTATAAGCCAATATAACCATCAAAACCTCTGTGAGCTTGTTGACTGCAGGTATAAAAGAGAGTTTAAAGTAAAGGAGGAAAGCCCATCTGATTATGCAGCACTTTCCCAGCACTGTGCCTCTGAGAGGACATTGATTTTGGCCCACATCTTACAGCTACAGGATGTCGCTCATCTGAAGTCCCTGCTAGGCCCCGCAAGGAGGCTAATGTGGTCCTGTCCAAGACAAAGACTACAGTAGGAAATGGAGGGAAAACACAGAACATGGGCCACCTTTGCCTCAGTTTATGTTCTTAGACTGAACTAGAAGGAGTCAACTCTAGTTTGTTTCAGGGTTGGACATACTGTAGATTTATTCTAATAGCCACTGTGGTGGAGGTTAACAGTGCCAGGGTCTGACATGTTGGGTCGACAACATGTGATTACTTTTAATGTCACATATGAGGCGAATATAGACTATACAGTTTTATGGCATAACACCAGCTTATGTCCTTCATCATAAAATGGAATATCTATACTGAGGTATGCCAGATATGCTTTATTTATATTTTACTAAACCATGTGAGGAGCTTACTTTGCCAAGGAAAAGTCACTAGACGAGAAAAGTGACCATAACATAAGCCATTCAGCTCCAACTGAAATGGTGTCTTATTTCATTGTGGCTGATTGCATGAAACATCAGCACAGCTTGATCGTGTTGCTAGCGAAGGGAGTACATGTAAATTCAACCATGAAAACCTGGGAGAAATGAAACATTTCCCCACATGTTATGGTGGCACTGTCCTAAATAAACAGCATTACAGAGCAAAATAGACTGAGACACCGCAAATGATTTGTGTACCTGAAAAGATTTATTTTTTACTCCTTGTTTGAAGTAAGGGCATCCAACTCAAAAGAAGAAGAAGCTTTGCTGCCCCGAGAGATTTATGGTAGCAAAAGGGTTTTAACATGTACATGCCAACATTTGAGGAGATCCCAAAACATGCTTTATGTAGCTGACATCAGTCTCTGGGAAACCACATATGTCAACATACTCCCGTCTGACCTATGCACATGTCAGAGATAAAAATACAGCAGGTGTGCCTTAGTTTAAAAGTTATATTTCAAATATCTGTGGAAGTTTTCTGTTCAGTATGTCAAAATGTGTCCAATTGGCCATAATAATGATGATTATAATGCAGGCAACATATATGTCTGATGCAATTTCCTAAAATTGTCTTCTATTAAATGTCTTGCCAATACACATATAAACATTGTATCATATGTAATGTTAAATACACATCCCCTGTTTTTTTTCTTTTTCAGACAAATATGAAGGTTTGACAGTACAGTCTTGACTTTGGAAACAGCAGCTGAAAAATGTCTCAACTCAAGGTCCACTAACTGACTTGTTCTGAATCTTTGGACAGTGTTGCTTTGTCTTCATCAGCTGATGATTTGTTCTGTTGTCATGAAACTGTAAATGTTCAAACTTCCAATTATTTTTAAATTTTGAGCAGTTTTAGAACATGTGATAGTGTGATATGGTTGAAAGCTCTGGAACAAGCAAGTAAGTGGACCTTGAGGTGAGATTGTATTGTCAACTGCTGTTTCCAAGATCAGGAAGGAAGTGTCAAGGTCAACTTTAAGTCCTCAAAGCTCACAGAATAATGAGAAGTTTCAATATCTATAGGTTCATGATAACTAAGCAAATTCCATCGGCTGATGAAGAGTGTGTGATACAGTCAAAAAGCTCCAGAACAAGCGAGTAAGTGGACCTTGAGTTGAGATTGTTGTTTTGTCAAGGTAATTTGTTGTTTTGTGTGCTATGTAGTAATGACAATGATCTATCTATTCCAGCCTTCTGCAGTCGAACATCCCAGCACCTGAAGAAGAGAGATGTTTGTTTGGCAATGAGCGAACTCTGTTGACTAGTCTCATTTAATTTCTCCTCTCTAGACAAGCACAGGTAGTAAATACATGTCCGGATGCTGGGACTCTCCGCCTCTGCAGGCCCATCTACAGTCAATTTCTGCTACACTGCTGGGTCTAAGGAGATGAATAATGATATCATCCATAACCATATTTACAGTATTGTTTTTCTACATTGAGCCTTAACTCCAGCTCCATTCTGATGTCCTCAAGCTGCTGTGGCAGTGGTGGATTTTTAGGAGGTTTGAGGACAGAGCGAGTCTTGGACTGGGTACAGGCTGCATTTCCAATGGTTGAGCTGTAAGGGGAGCAAAATAAACAGTTGTTGTGCTTCCAACAGGGACAAAAGAAAAAGAAAAAATACAATGAATTAGACAGAAGCCTCTCCCAATATCCCCCTCGAGGAACAGAGAAGCCAAGTTTTCAACCATTCAGTGCTTGAAGTCAGAGAGGGCAGAGAGGTTGTAGAGTACAGAGACGATAAAGGAAGGAGAGGAGAGGAGATTTTCTGCAGCTGCACAACAAACATCAGCAAAAAACCTACAAGCTCCCTCCACAAAAGATTTATCCCTCTTTTTCTGTGTTGTACTCACTCAAACTCTTTCTCATACTTCTCACCATTATTGGAGTTGGACGGCTGCTTGCACATTTTGGAAACAGACTCCCCTAACCTCACCCTCTCCCTGTTAATAATCTATCACCCTGCTGTGGTCCCTATGAAGTCTCCATGTTCTTTCCAAATAAACGCTTCACCACCTTCACACTTGAGAGAGATGAAACTGTTTTAGCAATAACAGTTTATCTGACAGGTCAGTAATTCACATGTGTTATTAGGAAAAGTGGCGCACCTTCGGATGAGCTTACAGATGCGTCATCGTGGCCTCAGTAGGTGTTGGCAGTGGTTGATAGTATAAGCCAGTTGAATAGGATTTATTAAAAATATATTAAATTATGGAAAGCCATTTGTACAAGTAACATCTTAACGATTTCCTGTTTAGACTACATTAAAATGCATGTTAACATGTAGAGTTTTGTAGTATTAACACAAAATATTTGAGGAGTTGAGGAGTTGAAGAATCAGTTGAAGTGTAAGCACTGAAAGAAGTTGAAATGTCAGTTGAAGTGAAGGTGATAAATTGAGTTGGAAGTGGAAGACCTGGAAGGAATTAGTGCCGATGTCATTTAAAGTGTCGGCTGAATCATAAAAAGCAGTTGAATTAAATTGTGTAGTTAGAAGAGCTGAACAAGTTTTTTGTTGTTATTGTTCAAAGGCGAAGACCTGAGATCAGTTCAAGTGTCACATTGACATTAACAGGTTAAAGTGTTAGAGAAAGTGTAAGTGAAGAAGTCAAAATGTCAGTCACGTGTAAGCGGCAAAAGCAGTTGAAATGAAGAATAAGAAATGAAAGCAGATGAAATGTCAGTTAAAAAGAAAAGGATTAAATCAACTGAAGTTGATGTGTACCTGCTGAAAATCATTTGAAGAGTAAGAGATGAAAGCAGTTGAATTGTCAGTTGAAGAGTCAAAGATAAGTGTCATATGATGACACTATGAAGAATAAAAATAATTTCAAGTGTCAATTGACATGTGATAGGTGAAAGCAGTTGAAGTGTCAGGCAAGGTTCAAAGTTTAAATATGCCGTCCATTCATTTGAATGTAAAAATGCTGAAAAAATGTTTTTCAAAATGTATTGTATTTCAAATATAACGAATGATATGAATAGCCTATTTTAAAAAGAAGCACACCATTCCTAAAGAAGCTGAACATTTTGAAGTTTGAATGAAGTTCAGAAGAAAGGTCCATAAAAATTATAATATAGTTAATTATAATAATATAATTATAATATAATTACAAGAATATGAGCAAAATATGTGCATTGCTGAAGGTGAGCACAGTAATGATGGAATTATGATGTAATGTTATTCCTTTTGAGTTTACACTCCATTTGCAGGTGTTTTTTTGTTCTTATCCCTGAACCATCAGAGGCTGCTTTCATCCTAACCCAAATCCATATCCTTAACCTTTGCTCAGACACTGCCACTGATGGATAAGCCAGGTAAATGTCGGCAGCAGGTTGTCTAACTCATCATAGCATCTTGCTCTTCATCTTGCTGACGCGCCTTTTAAACATCCACCAATCATCTGTTTGGCTCCTGGTCCGGCATTTGCTCAGACAGGAGGATTTTTCCCATGCATACTAATGTGTTCCTCGATAACTCTCTGCTGGTTGGTTCCAGGGAGTGATCTGTTAGGGCTGGCTGTGTAGATGAAGCTTCTTAATAAAGTGCAGGAAGTGGTTTGAAAACCTCACGCTATGCAAAGTTTAGCATGAAAATGTGAGGCATTGTATTCCAACTTGCCAAAGTGCATTCCAGTGCAGCAAACAATTTCTGTGGCCAAGTTTGCCCTTGAACTAACGCAGATGTTTATCTAACAAATAAAACATGTTATAGTCTTATTTGTTTGTTAATTTGTTTGCTTAATAGCCTGTTGATCCCATGCATATGACTTTGATGCAGGCTGGCCCAGAACCATATCCTACAATCCCAGGTGGAGAAAAGAGAAAAGCTGCAGCATCTGCCCAACACATCAGAACATTTATGGCTCCCCCTCTTTGTTTGTCCCTACCAACTTACCAACCTTCTCCTACTTTCTCCATCATAGTCTACACCCAATTTTAAAGCTGTATAGCAAGAAAATGTCATTTTTTGTAAAAATTTGTCTGTCTCTTTCCTTGCCCACTTTGTGATTTAGTCTGTCTCGTGGTGACACACATTCTTCACTCTTTCTGCTTCTAGCATTCCACTCTGCTCCGTTTCTCCCTCTCAGTAAGGTCAATGGTTTCATTGGACAAACTCAAACAAGAGGGTCCCCTGAAACCCTATCAGTTGTCTGTTCATTTGTGTAGACATGGACAGACGGGGCCAAAGTCAACCTTCTCTTATTAAGATTCAGATATAGCCCCAGCATATTTTCTCTTCTCCCTCTGAGCTTTTGACACACAGGATGTGGGACTATGCAATGGCACTGTTTTAATTGAAAGTGAAAGCTGAGAATAAAAGAGATGGATTGAATACTTTGGGCAGAACCTATGATCAATATCAGACATGATGAAGAGCTCAGACAAGAAAGCACAGACAATGGACAATGATACTGTTTTGGCCAGAGGCAAGACATTGGTTGAATTGTACAAAATAAAAAAAACATAATCAAAATAGACCATTTTATTACAAATACAAAACACAACAGGAAAAGCGCAGTTCATTGCATAGATAGCTTGATGTTAATGTTGATTTAAATACAGTCAGTGCGGAAAATGTCAATTTCCTATTTTGTAATGTAGTATTTCCCACTAAAGTTTGTGTTTTTTTGTTATTTTTTGTGTATGTCTCCATTACGCTGATGATATTGCCTTCTCAGTGTTGGATAGTACTGGAAACTGTCCCAATTTGAAAAGAAAGTCTGATGCATTTGCCAAGTTAAAAGTGTTGAGGCATTCGCTTGCCAATATTATGCTAGTGCTTCGTTCACAGAAATGTACCAAGTTAATTTACATTACAGTAAATTTCCTTCAACATTCTAAAAGTTGACATGTAAATGAACCATATTCAGTACTTTTTAATTGTTTAGATATATTTACAACTCTTACAAAACAATAAAAAATTACTATCAATTAAATATTTTTTCCCATAAAAATGAATAACTTATAGTATACTTGTTTTAGGATAGTCAAGGTATAATGATTATCTACATGTACAAAAAAATAATAATTTCCTGTTATTTTGGAAATCCACAAACAATTAAGGTGCACTTGAGTGCCTAACTCCAAAAACCTACATCAGTGATCATAACAAAATATAAACAATGGATTTGTCCAATATACCAATATACCGTGTACAAATATGATTATAAAACACATATGTGGGTCAGATTTATTGTATGTGCTCTCTTTAGTATAAATATTACATGAAATATGAATGAAACCTGTGAAATGCCTCGAAGTATGAAACGTCTGTAATGAAACACAACCTAATCAGTGCAGATTAGAACTGCAAATGCACTGTGTAAATGCTGAAACAAACGTCATCTATGCTGGCAGCAGGTCTTCAAATAAAGACCTCTGATGTATGTTCATTTTGTCATATATTTTCAGTTTACAGTAAGTGCACTTTTGTCAACAAATTTTTGCAAATTTGTTGCAGGACACAAATGAAAGTTGACTTAAGTATGATGTTTGTTGTACCTTCGGCAGCTACAAAGCTGACACTGGCAGTGTAGGTTTTACCCTCTGAGGTCAAAAGCTTTGATCTATTTATCACAACATTCCTGTGAAGGCAGAGCACACAACATGAAGGTGTGATGCCCATAGCACCAAAGTGAGCAGGTATGAGCAGCTATATCTGGTTATGTCCTTAATTACCACATTGTCAGTGGTGAACTAATGTATTGAAAACAAAAGTATATGCAGCACCACATACAGTATACACTGTGTTTAAGGATCCACTCTATACATAAGTTATATTTCATCAATTCAAATAGTCATAGCAATTCTGGTACAAATGTAATTAATTTACAGTTTATTTACAAGTCATCAACGCTAAATCATCTGCTGCCTTCAAATGTATGTTTGAGTCTTTAAATAAGCCCATATATACAAAATAGTGTGGTCCACGACTGTTGTGCAAATCCTTACGGGATTAAAATGATGTCTCTGTGGTACTGTAGGTTGTCAGCTTATGTCAAGAGGAAACCTGTGTTTATTTGAACCAGTGCAGGTAGTTTGTCTTGAGAGCAGGGAAGCACATGTTGTTGCTGCATGAGCCCCCGTAGCTGGGAGGGCAGGCGGAGCAGGGTACGCCTACTTTGTAGGGAGCCTCTCCGATCCAGTTACCCCTGGAAGACAGAAACATGTACAGTGTCAATGGAGTTAGAGGTGACCAGAGAGTTGAGGTTTTTTTCACATAATATTTGAACTTGAATCGGTATATCTTACATACATACTTTTTAAAATATGGATTGTTGAAGATACTTGTGCACAAGGAATTAGTTAGAGAAACTGTTTACTGTCAATTTTAAAGAGGAATATATTGATGTTAAAAGTTCATTTTTGACATTGTTGACAAAACAATCTAATCTTAATATCCATTAAGTAGCTGCTCTGGAGTTCTCAATTATACCACATGCTCTTCATCTGAAGATAAAGTTTGTCCAAAAGCCCTTACAGTGCTCAGAAGAAATGGAAATTTTGAACATCTAGAATTCCATGACAATGGGGCAAACTCTATCTGCTGATGAAGACCATATGATATGATTGAAAACTCCAGAACAGCTACCAAATGGACCATGACAGGAGATTAAAATAATGTCATAATGACATTGTTTTGTCAAGAGCAGAATATACTTAGCAATCTGTACTTTGCAAGCAAATGAGAAATCAGACTTGTGTATCAGAGAGACATTGCACTATGCGGTGTAAATAGAAACCCGCTAAATTATATCTTGACACCATCCAGATTCAAGATGTCTGAAAAAAATGGAGGCCACGTTTTCAATTAGCAAGCTAAAATAGGTCATCAATGTCCTGAGCCTGTTACTCTTACATATGTCCCAAACCAGTGGGATTAAAGAACCTAGGTCACAAGTCAGTCACAAGTGCACACAGGCTTTGATTCTTGGAATTTTTTAGAGAATTTTTCTTCTGTTTCGTGGGTCTCTGGAGCTTTGGTAAAGCAGTACCGCTTCACAGGCTTGTATCGAGGTTATCTGAATCTCCCAGCAACATGGGTGGCATTTCACAATTCAGCACAGAACAGAGTGGTCTGTGTCGGGATTAAACCTGTCACTCTATCGTCATCAGGTTAACAGGTTCATTAGAATTAACAGGCTTCCTTACAGCATGTAATTAACTCTATACAAGATGGTCTAAGGTAAACCATACAGTTAATGGTCAGTTTACCAAGTATACTTACTTAGGTGAGTAGTTGCAAACTAAATACGTTGCCCGTTTCCACACTGAGCCCCATACGTTCATATTATGGCACGTGTGAACAGCACAGCCCACTTTGTTGGATGTTGCCCACACCATCTGCAAAAAAGACAGATCAGGAGCCAATTAATGCCATTGTTACACCAATTCAACAGTAATACTGATTGTCGTCTGTGTACCTGTGTATAATGGGTACACATGGGTCCATAGCATCTGAGAGGGCATCGAGGGTTGCAGTCGCGGGGGTATGGAAAAGAGTAATCTTTGACCTCATCGTACCATGGCTTTACTAGCTGAAGAATGGATCGATAGCTGAGAACAGAAGACAAACATGTTCAGTAAATTACACTGTACATATCACAAGTGATGAAAAGCGACTAATACAGGCTGACCTCGTCACCAGACTGAGATTCAAACCTTGATTATATCTGATTTTAGAGAAAAAGAGTAAGAGGTAGTTGTGCAGTTTGGCCGCAGGTGTATTCAGTGCTTAGGGAACACAGAAACCTTTAAGAGACTGACTTGGATCTGTGATTTTGAAAAGAAGAAACACATAAATATCTATGGGGCAGAATGTAGGCTCAGTGTTTAGCACTGTTGGTTCACAGCCTGTCATGTGTGTAGCATTTGCAGTTTTCAGTTATTTCCATGTTTGAGCAACAATTTTAATACTTAACAATTGATTGAATTCTCATGTTTGTTTTCACAATGGCCAGGTTTATTTGTAAGATATCCAAACATGCTCTGCACAGCAAAATGTTGACTTGCCTTAGAAAATGAACAAAGTGCTGAGTTCAATCCATTTTCTTATTGAGAGGGACATTGGTCATGGCTCCCCATGACCATGAATGTGAATAAGTACAAAAAAAACATGTACATAATGTTTCTTGCACCTGTCTTATTCATGGTTTAAAGGCGGCTTGAAAGGTTTGGTTGTATCATGGCACAAGCCCTCTGAAAAACTAAATCCATCTGTACACATTATATATTTTCTGTGGCATATGAGTATTTCACAGAATAATACTCACTAGATCTGCACTCCAGCATGTGAACTCCAATTAACATTTTAAAAAAATCAAAAGTTATTTAAGTTAGTTAGTTAAAGTAGATAAACTATTTCTTATTAAATATTGTAAGCATTGTTTTTGCATTCTTTTTTGCAAGTCAACAGAATGGTATTACTACTTAGGTCTAGTGTTTGTTTTATTAGAAAATAACCTTACTATAGAACTCCCTCAGCGAGTCACAACGAATAAGCTGTATTCCCTTGGGTCTCATGTTGTTCCTCAATAAAATCTAAAAGTGTAGGAACATGTGAAGGTACCCTGTGTTTCCAAATGGAAAGTCAAGACCCACTAAAGGGATGCGCCTTTGTCCTCACGGGTCATGGCTGAAAACACAACTTTTGTTTATTTGAAGGGTCACAGGAGCATTCCTCAAGCAGTTACCGGGTCACAGTGCAAAAACTTTTAGGAGAAAGAAGAAGGGGTCTGCAAGGCAACGACCATGACTGCTGAGAGAGAGTCATCCCTAAGAGGAGCAGCAGATGTTGGGGAGGGGGAGGTGAGTCAAAGGTCACTCACCGTCCTGTCCTGACAGAGAGGTTTTGACCCAGGAACCTGAGGAGGTGAGGTGGCCCGTGCTCCCACAGGCAGGCATGAGCCCAGTCCTCTGCTGTCTTAGCCAGGGTGTCGTCCCACACCTAAACACACATGAGACATGGTGGGAACATGGAAACCCATTAAATAACTGATGGAAAATATCAACACGATCTTCATTCAGCAGTGAGATGTGATATAAGAGTTGGCGCTTTCTGAGTTCATAGCACTATTACAGGTGTTAACATGGCAAGACGCAAAAGTCATGAATCAAGTCAGTTACATAAGCGGAGAAAGTTAGTTGCCCAGTGTCCCATGCAACTCTTTCACTGAATAGACAGGGGGTTGGATAGCCTTAAGAATACCAGATATCCAAATTTGTCAAGAGCCACTCTCATGTGTGGTTTCATTGGGAATGGATTGGGACTGGAGGAATGAGAAGAGACTTCCTCTGATTACTTCATTCTGCAGTAGTTTTGTCACGGGGAGAGACCCCTTCATTGTATCTTATTATGAGTGCAACTATAGAGAAGGGAGATGCTGCCAATTTTAAATGGAAATATGTCAGCTCAATTGCTAGGTTCAGCTGAAACAATTGCTGATTTTGGAAGAACCGTACTGTTAAATTTACTTAAATGAGCAATATACTGCCTAACTCCATAAAAGCAGCTTCGTATTTTGTAGCTGAAAAATATATATGAAATCAAAAGTTAACAGGTCTACAAGTGACCACTACTGCTGTCTTCATATTACACTGCCAGCAGGCTACTGGTACCATACATGACCCCTCTTCCTTTGGAAGTGACTACTTTGGTGGTCTACTGCAGTGCAATCTGCTGAACAGCTGAAGGTGCCAGGAAACTTAGACATGTGCCACTTCTTTACAAAACTACATTTATTAAAATCTGATAAATAGTATCCATCACTTCCTATGACAAATTATTTCACTTGATGCATGTTTGGTCACTAGCAAAACATACATATGATTAAAAACAAAGAAGGAAATAGTAGACGTATACAGTACATGGCTCCAGGAATATCATGCATTGAGTGTAAATACATGCACCTTGATGAAGATGAATTAAGTGAATGAAAGCTTTCACTTACCATGTATTCCATATTGGATGCTGGGGGAAACACCTTCCCTCTTACTTTGTTATGGTAATCAAGAATGGCAAGCATGTCATTCTGACTAATATAACGCTTCCTCCTGATTTTATAAATAGTCGTGGTGTCTGTTCCATAGCTGTGCGCTGCGCTAAGATTGGTGAAACTGGCGACTGGCAAGGACGCGGACACAGCAGGAATACTCGTTGCCAATGCACTTGCTCCGCAAGATATGCACAGAAGTATTAGGTCTATGGCAAATAACTGAGGTTTCATGTTTGGTTTCAGGAAACTGCAGACAGAATATCCCGCGTCTTGGACTGATCTGAAAAGAAAGCAAGAAGACAAACTTAAGTAGCCGATTGTCGTGGTGCGCACAAATAAGGTGTATTACAATTCAAACATGCTTAAGCCAAGCTTCAAACTTCCCGTGCTTTACAAAACAGGGCAGAAATACCAGTCACATTACTTCACACAATCGTTGGTCCTACCTTTTCTTGCGCAGCGTTACCTTGTGCCTGCGTTGCCAAGGCTGTATCACCCCTAAAGCCTCAGCAATGGATTAGAGAGAGGGAGGGCTGCGAATGAGGAGTTTTTGCGCTTTGCAAACTTTGTGAGTGTTTTAGGAGAAGTCCGTCTTCGGGGGTTTATATATTGCAGTGGACGATGCAGGAAGTGCGCCGGCCTCGGAGGTAGACCCACAGCCCCTCCTTGTCACCTGAAACACTGCGTAATTTGGAGACAACATGTTTGGTTTCTCCTAATCCATTCCCGGCAAATCTTCCTCAATTTCATCATGACATCTGCTTTAGGTTTGTGCAGCTGCAGGATGTGAAAGGACAACATTTGACTAATAAAGTACACCAAGGAGGATGGATCATATTAAGTGACTTTTTCTGGGTTCTCAGAAGCAAAAAAAATTATGATACAAGTCTTTGTCATTTTATCTTTTTAAATAGCACAATACTGATTGAATTAACTTGATTAAAAGCACTTAACAACTAACTGTCACATCAGCTCCATATGCAGGTGATAAAATTTGCACTTCCCACATGCTCCACTGGTCAGGACATCCACATAAACTCATGGGTGGGAGGAAGCCAGCAGTTTTATGAGTCAAATCAGTGTGAGAGCTGGGTCCATGTGCCCTATCAGTCTTCTTTGTCGTATTCATTATACTATAAAGATTACACTTGTTCAGTGTGTGGCTCCAGCTGTGTGGTTTGCTAGGGCAGATGCAGAGCCAAGAGAAAAAAAATCTTCTGCAGGTCATCATTTTCATTGGCAGCTGGTGAACAAATTAAAGAAACGTGACGCAGGAACAATTTTCCTCCCCCTTTTTCTTCTCTCTCGCTCTTTCTCTCCTCCTCTATCGTTGCCAACAACTGGTGCTTTCCCAAAAATCTTCTTGGACGTGATGGACTTTTCAGGTGCTGGAATTGGTAGAAGGGATACATCACCCAAGAGCAGTTCACAGCAAATATTTTCTCCTCCATTTCACTCCATCCATACATTTCAGCTCCTACTCTCCACTGCTGCTCTTCCTCAACATAGTGAAGGTTTCACTGGGATGGAAAGTTGTCAGAGTTAGAGGATAAATCAGGACAGATTAGTTGAATATTTCTATTTCCTATACCTGATCCAATGCTCTGCTTAATGGGCACTAAGCAGACATGCATTTTTCCTGTTTATTCTTGAATTTAACAGGAAAAACTCCAAATATTTAAAGGTATTAGAGGATTTGGGATGTGATGTTGGCTTTCTTTATTTTTACCTAAATAACTCAGTTGACATCTTAGCAACAAGCCAGAGAGGGAAATATGGTACACAATGAGAAAGCATAGGACTTCAGCCTTAATTCCAAACTCAAACAGACCATCAACTACCTCTGAGTGAACTCTGAATACTTGTATTGAAAGATAAGAGTCAAACGGAGTTACTACTGGGTATACATTGTAGAAAAAACGTGCTTTTTATGCAAATTTCAAACCATTTCCACAAAACTATACCCAACAACCTATATATTTATTTAACCCATTCAATATATTTGCAGATATGATGATTTTGTTTTCTTTTTTTCTGTTATGACTGTGCACCATCACATCTGCTCAGTATTTTGACTCATCCTCTCATCTGGTATCAATAGCCAGGCCACTCTCCAGCCAGCCACGGTGCTGAGAGCCTATCCCCAGGTTTATAGCCATATTATAGCCCATATCATCAGATTATCTTAACATACACCTGCTTCACAGCATTTCACACTATCTTCATTTTTATTTGGCCATAGGCTTCTGATCCATGACTAAACAATGGAGTCAAAAGTAATTTCATCGTGGAAAAGCTGGACCCCCCCCCCCACGCACAAACAGAGTTTCTTCACGTGCAGCCTCCTCATGGCCCCAGATGATATTCCCTCAGTCTCAGAGTGCTGGTCCTCGTTTGCTCAGTGAACCCAGTGACTTGGAAAGATGTTGAGGCATTATTATCATATTATCAGAGGAGTAATTAGGGCATTATTTGGGGCACATGCTGCTCTGAGGGGCCTTGGGTCTGTTTTGGAAAGGCATTCTTTTTCAGACAGAGCATTTATTTACCTACAATATACTGTTCCAAGTTTCCCCCATTCTTCCCCCCTCTCTGGAGGCCTCTCGAAGACCAGTGTTGATGCCAGTACAGCAGAGAGAATGAGGTGCAGTGGTGAGCAAGAGAAAAAGCAAGAAAGAGGAATAGCCTACAGACCATAGACAGACTCAATAAGTCTTTCTAGATGCATCTAATCAAGGCAGAAGAAATCAAAACTTAAGTGCAGAAAGATTTTGAGTAAATAGAATGTGCATGGTTTTGACCTGTATGGAGCATCATGTGCATTTGTGCAACAAATGTCCAAAACAACCAATCATCTGTTTTTCATGCAGGTTAAAGCAAAGTGTTATTGGACAGTTTTAAACCAGGTCTAGAGTATAGTGTACAGACAATTCAATAAGTAACAAAATCTCCTACAGGACGGCTCCTCGCTCTGTCCACTTTTCCAGCAATCAAAGCACATGCTGTAGACTCCAGCTCAGCTGTGCACTCCACCCAAAGCTATTGTTACTGCACTGGCAGAATCCACCATGCATGGGAAAGTCACTAAGAGATCGGCAGCATGTGAATGGATGGATGAAAAAGAGGCCTAATACCTTAGAAGCCGTTTGAAAGATGAGATAGTACGTTCACAAGGCTGTTGTGATGGTTTGGATGAGCATTGACTTTATAAATTTGATTTGAAGGAATAGCTCAACATTTTGGGAAATACGCTTATTCGCTTTCTTGCTAAGAGTTAGGTGAGAAGATTGATGCCACTCACATGTCTGTAAGGAAAATATGAAACTAGTGCCAGGAGACAGTTAGCTTAGCAGACAGGCTGGACACAGGAGGAAACAACTACCCTGGCTCTGTCCAAAGGTAAAGCAACCATTTCTAAAGCTCACAAATTAACATGTAATTTGTTGTTTATTTAATCTGTACAAAAGTGTTTAAACAACAAGTTGTGGTTTTACAGGGGGTAGCTTTTAAAGCTAAGTTAGCTGTTACCTCCCAGCTACCAGTCTGAATGATAAGCTAAGCTAACTATGTCCTGGCTCTAGTTTCATATTTAGTGTACAGATATGAGAGTTTGGTACAGTTAAAATTAAGCTACTGCCAGCAGCAGCTTAGCTTAGCTAGGAGCAGACACTGAGGGAAACTGCTAACCTGGTTTGTCTGGCACGGTTATGTGCTGTACCAGAGTTCGAAATACGAGGGAGCAACAGGGAGCTTGGCCAGAAAGTCTCAACTGAGAAATTTAGGGGGAGCTGTAAAATATTGTAGTTTTTGGTGCCACTGGATTTTTTCTGTATAAATGTATATTTTCCTGTATATTTGGGTTCCTGAAATAAATAATAGGCTAATGGTAAAGCACTTGTCAATATGTGTGTTTATTCATGCATAACAATTTCCGATAATTTGTTAAACACAATGCTGTCTATTCTTGGTGTGGCCATCCATGCATGAGGGCACATTCAACTATGTTAGAATGTAAGTAAGACATGTTGCATGATGCAACCTACGTCGGGTCTGTTTAACAAAGTAACCCACATGCACATGTGTACAATACCCTCCCACCCCCGAAAAATAGGGCTCCCCTGAAAGCCACAGTGTAATTCGAACACTGTGCTGGACTATGGCTGTATTCAAAACCGCTTACTATACTAGCAATACGTACTGATTTGGCCAGAATGTAGCATGTAGTATACCAAAAACACTCAGATGATATGATTCGGAAAAAATCTCCAGTATGCATCGGACTAGTCTACCTCGCTTACTGTGTCCCACAATGCAAAACACTGGAACAGTCACAACAACCATTGTCTTTGTTAAATTTACTCTTTATTTAATCAGGCAGTCTCAACAACTGGTCATTGTAGAAATGGCGGACAGCAACACCCCCACATCATTGGTGGACAAGGAATATAACCTAATAACAAAAAATGTAACTTAAAATTAGATTTAAGTTATGTATGTCGTGTTGTTTTCTTATTGGCAGCTCGCAAAGGTTAACGTTGATGTCTTCGTGATATCAAACGTTAGCTTAGCAGTCTTAACTCAAACGTTATGGCTTTGTTATGGATGGCAGGACACATGTAGCGATGCGTTCATTATAGATAGGCTGTAGTCTAGTCACAATTGTGAATTGTTCTCCTTACCTAAGATTAGCTAAATTCAAAAGAAAATATTATAAGTGGTATTTACATTTATATTCCTCCTACTGTTTTCTTCCGCTACTGCGTTCATACTGCATTTGTCTGTAGTATGTAGTAGGTGGTTCCGAATACAGCCTATTTCTTGGATGTGCAGTCACTTCCTGGAGTCTTTTCTGGTTGCCTAGCAATCTCACAGTGACCATAAGATTCCTGGAAACAGTCTGGCACACAACCCCTTAAAATCTCAAAATGTTGGTTTCACACTTGGGTATTTGTACAGATCAAACAAATCACATATAACATGCTAATTAGTCAACTGGTATTAGCTTTTTTTACCCTTGGACAGAGTTAGACTAGCTCTTTCCCCCTGTTTCCTGTCTTTATGCTAAGTTAAGCTACCTGACTGCTGGCGGGAGCTTCATATTTACCGTACAAACATTAAGAGTGGTACCTATCTTATCATCTAACTCTCGGCAAGAAAGCAAATCGTATTTCCCAAACTGTCGAACTATTCCTTTAATCAGCCATGCCAAGTAATGAAAATATAAGGAATTTGATGAAAGAGAGTACTTATTACTACAAAAATAAGTTTTATACTGTATATTGGCTTTTTGAAAGGCAATTGTATTGGGCAGCTTTGGGGTTGGGAAGCTGTGTGTGATGTCATGAGTTGGTTTTTGTTGGCCAGGGGGCAAAAAGAAATAGTGACATTTCAAGAGTGGTTTACACTGGTAAGAAGCCCAGTTTCTAACTTCAAGCTGTCCAGGCTGCTTTCTTCCACACACAGTTGTTAAACATTGTATTAGTGGAATATGCAGTTACATAGCAAATACTGTATGTTTCACACAGTCTTACAACGGCGGAAAGGCTTGTTGACAGTGAAAAAACCTGCGGGTGAGAAAGCTTCAACCCTGTGTCCCCGTCAGAAGTTCAGGAGTGGATTATTACTCCTCCCTTGTCCAAAGAGTAACAATCACAGTAATTAAGTCAATAAATATCCAATTCCTCTGATCAAAGAGGGCCCTTGCTGAGCTTCGATTTAATTCAAAATTAAATTCCTGCTGTGTTTAGACTGTATATACACCAAGGTGCTAATATAACATCACTGATAAAGTAACTTTTTTTTCATAGAATCCAACTGGCAAGAGATTGGCTACAATGCCAGCTGGTACTGTAACTACAGTACTTATTGCTGAAAGATCACCCAATATAACCCAAAGCCTCATAGCCTTGTATTTACCGAATCGCGACCTCCACAAACATGACCGTAGAGAATGTATTCTAGACTGGATGTTTTTCCCCAGTTGTCTGGATACAAGTTCCGCTGTTGTTTGGCTGCTCAGTGGAATCTAAGGTGACTTTGTCCCCACCCTCGGTCACAGGAAGGAAACAGACTGTAAAGACCATTAAGGCAACATAAAGAGTAAACAGCAAATGACAGTGAGAGCCATTGAGGTTCAGATTCAGCAGAATTCGAATAACAATTTTCCTTCAGATTAAGTGGATAATTCCTAGAAGTAGATGACAAAATGTAAGAGTCATAATGGAAAATAGAAAAACTAGCAAGTTGCTGCACCACTAGCTTTATGTAAAGACCTGTAAAGTGCTTCAAACAATCTTAAAAACATTATGTCAGCAGAACATACACAATTAAACACCCTTTTTCCCGAAAACACCGTTTAGAGTGTGGGAAAAAACTGAGGGATTACTAGAGGACGGACCTCTACTTCAGAAATAAGTTGCTCAGCTTGTGTATCTATTTTTGACATGTTACATTCCTTTGCCCCCAGATATTCTCACCCATCTATAAGACATTTACAACCATCTTTGATGCTTGTAAGACTGGACAGAGACAGGGGGCTGTGGTCACACAGACATTTCTCAAGAGGTTCAGATGTCAGCGAGAGAGAGAGACAGGCAAACATGAAAAATCCAGCAGCACCTAAAGTTAGAGCTGAGACACTTTTTGATGTATCTTGACAGCAGGTTTTGATGTATCTCATGACAGCAGGTAACAAAAATATCACCTGGGACTCAGGACGGAGCAGCCAAAACCAAAATAAGCCAGAGTTTTGTGAAAAGCTGTGATATAGTTTTATACTTTTATGCCAGGAGATTATGCATCATTGACTGCACATATTGTTGAAAGATGCAGCATTTTTTACAGCCCACTTTACAAATTGACATTATGTTTGAATTCTTAAAGCAATAGTTCACTTTCTTGCAGTTAGATGAGAAGATCGATATTGATAAGATCTCATATTTGTATGCTAAATATGACGCTAGAGCCAGGAGATGGTTAGCTTAACTAAACATAAACAAAACTAGAAAAGGGGGGAAAGAGCTAGCCTGGCTCTGTTCAAATGTAAAAAAAAAAAATTCTAAAAAAGCTCACTAATTAACACGTGGAGGGTATGGGGGGTAACGTCTTGAGCCAAGCTAGCTGTTTCCCCCTGCTCTCAGACTTTATGTTAAGCTAAGCTAACAGTCTCCTGGTTCTAGCTTTATATTTAGCGTACACATACAGTTTGAGATTGGTGCCCAACTCTTTGCAATAAAACGAGCAAGTGCATTTCCCAGACTGTAAAAGTATTGCTTTAAGTTGTCCTGCAGTCTGCTCTTGTGCAGGCACAAATTTAGCACTCCTGCCAACTAATCAAATCTGTCCAGTGAATGCAGATTGGTTATTGATTCTTCTGATAAAGGTGGATTTCTTGTGACCTGCCTTGGCCAGTTGGGAGCAAAAGAGATGGTTAGATGCTTGCTGGCTGGATCAGGCTGTGGCTGGGTAGGCCTGGAGGCAGTCTAGACAGCAGATGAGCAATGAGCTGGGCCCTGGCAGACAGGCCCTGTGGCTGGGACTCTCTTGGGCAGGGCAGGGCCTTTGGGACTCCTGTTCCTGACAGAAATAATTCATGCACTGGACTATTCTGAGGTTGAGACACCCTAGCCTTTGTAATTTTAATACATGCTTCTAATTGATGAAGTTTAATCGGAGAAAACTGAAAACAGATCATAAACTAGCTGTTGCCCATGTAGCTGAAACCCACTATTATACCTTTACCTTCTGATCCCTGTTCTCAAATCATTAGCTGTAAAAATCTGTTTTTCCTATAATCAAAGTTTTGCCCAGGATTTATGATTCAACTGAAGTTTTCACCACTACTCCTGAAGAAGTGGTCATTATCACAAAGTGAAAGAAAAGCTTCGTTCCCGATCCCTACGTGGGTGGTTTAAGACTTGATCCTTGCTTACTTGGCACCTGGTAAGAGCTTTTGTGTGGCTGGAAAGCACAGGCGAGGGCTGCAACATGCAGAATTTGCGTCCAGAGTGCAGCGGTGACATCTGGGGAACTGCACCATTCATCGTTAAAGAATATGCAAATTGTTATGTTGGATTATTTTTTATGTCAGCTTTTCTTCCTTGATCCTATTAGAACTCGTTCAAGCAGCTACCTGCCAGAAAACCATGAAACAAAGTACAATAACACAAGTGATACCATTGTTACACTCATGGTTGCTCCTTTCATGATCTAAGTAGACACTATTGTTACTGAAACCTTCATCTTACAGTTGTTAGGTTTAAAAGCGGATTTCTGCGCTATGGATTTGGCATAGTAGATTCAACAAGATGTTACTAAAGCTTAGACTTTACTATGTTAAGTATGTTGTAAGTTGATTGGACATGCCAAACCTAGCTGGGACATTTTCCAGCTCCGACATGTTTCAAAATTGTGTAGAGTGATGAAAATAAATGTTGTGTTTCTTCCAATATACAGTATCACTGGGTGTGACGCTGTGTGCTAGTCTTTTGTATTAGCTCAGAAACAGATGCAGTTAGACTTGAAACAGTAAGTTTCTACCATTCTTCCATAGTTGTTTTCTCTCTTTAGTTTGGCCTTGAGGATGACAGAAATCTGGGAATCAAGCCTCAAAGTCCAAGGAGAGTTCAGAAGGCTGTGTACTAAAACAGCAGTAACGCTGGAATTAAAAGTTTCTCAGCTTCTCACATTTGATTTGTGAATAATATGATATCATAAAAGAAACTTAAGAGGTTCAGAATCAGACAGGCTTCACGAGTATTTATCTCACTTGAGTTTGGGTCAATGACGTTGAATGAGTAATCAGCAATCTGTCATTAGCAGGCTCTTGACCAAGCCATATTTATGACGACATCAGTGTTTTTGTTGGATCCAGCTTATCAGAAAAGCTCGAGCTTTCTTGTGCGCTGTGTTCCATGGAAGTGATGGATTTTTAGTTAAGATGAAGCTAAATCTCTATGGGTTTCTGGGAGTCCCCTTTTGGCCTCTTGTCTTCGTCATTTTTGCAGTTGGCTTTGTGCAGCTTCTAGGTTTTCCCAAGTCTTCCCAACTGCAGTCGATGGGACTGGTCAAAGTGTCTCATATTTTATTGAATATTTCCCAAATACTAGGCCAGAACCCACTTGTTGTTTGGGATCAAGGCTGGAAACATGGTTATCACAATTATTTGATTGGTCAACGTTATTTCAAATAACCATTTAGGGGTTTAGTGGTGGCTTACAGCTGGATACTCACTCTTGGTCTTCCTCTCTCTCAGACTGTTTTGGTCCAAACAAGGTGACCTCAGATGTCTTGCACATCTGTCGTGCACGCCCCGGTCAGTCTTGAACCCGCTGCAGCAGGTGGCATCCTCATAAGAATTTATGACTTAGTTCTTCTGGATCAATGCAAACTAACCAAGTTTTATGGAGCAAATACTGAGAGGTCATGGTCCATAACTGGACCAACACACTGACTGTTCCTATGGATCAGGGGAAATGCAAAAAACGTTGTGAGGGAATGCAAAAGTAGTTCAGAAAAATTATTCCCACTGTGAGCCTTTGGGAGTGAAAGTGTAGTGGTGTGAAAAAGTGTTTGCCCCCTTCCTGATTTCTTATGATTTTGCATAACAACCTTCATTTAAAAACTGCATTTTCTGTTTACTTGTGTTATCTTTGACTAATATTTAAATTTGTTTGATGATCTGAAACATTTCAGTGTGACAAACATGCAAAAAAATAAGAAATCAGGAAGGGGGCAAAAACTTTTTCACACCACTGTATACTGTACTGATGTGTTCCTAATAGTTTTTGGACAACAGTAGTTTTGGCTACTCCATTAACAGGAGAGCTGAGAATGTTGAAGTTTGTAAGTCTACAGGCGAGTGATGGGAGTTCATAGCGTATTGTATTTTCCCTTCCTCATAAAAAATCTCCTTCATTTGTCTTGTTTGTGTAGATAGGTTCTTTCCCTCTTCCCATTTCTGCTGTTTACATGAATATGAACTAGAGAAGAATATAATCAACATTGTCTTGAACCCAGGTCAAAATTTCTGAGCTCTGTCAAACTTTCATTCAGAACCTTACATCATATGAGGAATATTTTGTAATTCTATCCTGTTGAATCTTTCCACATAGTAAACTTTCTCTTTGTTTCCATAAACCTTTGACCCATGTGGCGTAAATATGCGGGTGTATGTTTGGCTGTTGTGGATTGTTGTGGTGGTTTTAACCTGCTTTGCATCAGTAAGTGTTTTGACTCTTCTCTGCAGCTTGGTAGCTTTCCTATTCGTTTCTTTCTACTGGCCTTGGTTCTCATGGTAATCCCATCTGCCAAATAGTTTCACACACTACAGACTGAGGTTTAATCAGCTGAAAACACCGGGGCAATCTCAAATCATCCTATGCACGCACATGTATAGATTATCAGATGATTGACCCTTCCACTGACATGTGGTGCATGCAAATGATCACTTAGTTTCTAGAAAACAACACACTATTATTTCACTTCCTATGAAGCCTTCCCAGTTTTTGACCTATTTATTAGACTGGCGGCAGATATTCACGTTTCTCTGCAGTAGTACGAACATCCAAAGTTCGTCATATCAGATGAGAAGAAAACAAAGCCAGATAACCATGAGGACCGTCCAAAGGTCATCATTATTTTTCAAGTCATTGTATAACTGAAAACCACTCCAATAATTTAGCCCTGTACCTGACCTGAGCAGCATGTTCAGTTATGCTTAATGTATCAGTTTTTGCCTTTGATTTGCTTGGCAAGAGTTTTAACCTTTCAGTGTGTTATCACTGTTAAAGGAAAGTCCCAGACTCAGTTAGTATTATCATGTCCTCAGTACGTGGTGTCCCATTTATTCCAGGTGTTATTTTGTGAACAAGTAGTGTAATTTAGCATTTATGTTCTACCTATTTCACTTTAACCTTGAATAGTTATTGGCTACCTACTTTTCCCAGAATTCATTGTGACAGCCCAGCCCACAATGGATGGGTATTAGTGTACATTTCAGCTGTAGATTGTACGTGTTTGGAATAAGTAGGCTATAGTAAGTGAAATCATATTAATTAACATACTGATGCAAAACAAACCATTAATAACCGTTTAATGAAATATGACTGTGTGTTTAATACAAAATACAAAAGAAAATTAGTTAACATTTAAAACAGTAATTATAAATTGGTCTTCCTCTCTTGGTAATCACAAGCACATGTCACTATGCTTTTACTAAATACATCATTTTAATTAATTTACCCTACTGTAGCATCATGTAGCTGTGGAGATGGCAGCTGTGCTTTGCAAGTATACCAATAAGCTCACACCTTAATTCTGAGATGATGTAAATGTTAGTTGCAACATTAGGCTACTTTGTAATACTACTCTAGCTCTAGATATACTGCTCCCACGTGACAAAAATAACTTCATTTATCCCCACACACCCACTTGTACACAATCTAGTGAACTAGTTAGGAAACAGCTGCTTATTTAGACATCCAGGAGATGCTGAGCAACATTAGCTTTCATTTGGAGTTGTGTGTCTGGCCACCTGACAAATGTCCAACATTCACTCTCCTTTTAGCTCTGTTTTGTTTTCCAACAACTCCCCAGCAAACATTTCGACATTGATCAGACGTCTAATCAACGTTGGTCCTGGAGGTCAATACGATGTCTAGTGGAAGGACTGATATGAAAGCCAAACCAAATGTTCTCTAAATTCGGTGTTTAGCATTTGAGCCACATCCTATTTTACAGTACGGGTGTAATTCAGTAGGAATTTCTGAATAACATCACACTTTATCACAGGTGTGTTTACTCGGTTACACTGCTTTAAAATAAGTTTTCCTCAAAATCACCATTCCCCTAAGATTATGTTTTCATGTCAGCAAATGAATGAAAAATATTGATTAGAACAGCTTTAAGGTAATTTACTTTTTAAACATTACATATGGCATGTCACATGATACAAGTTTATGCAAAAGAACTTCAAGTAGTTGCTGGAAATCGTCACATCCATGTCTTTACATGTCTTCTATATAGCTGTTTGTAACGTTGTGAGAGTGTTTAAGGGTGGACGTTTCCTCTACACACTCTTCTGAAACGTTTAAATAGTGTTCATAGTCTAACTTCCCAAAGCTGTGCTGCTTGTTGTGACAGAAATTGCCTGTTATCAACCCGGAAATTTGTCTGGGTCTTGCTAGGCCCTGGATTGGTCAGCCCTGGGCCAAAACAAATCCAACCAGCTGCTGGATTTCTGCTCTGGTTTGTTCGGCGGCGAGTGCATAAGATGTATCCCAGCATCCCCAAGCCAATGCACATTTCCTGTCCCTGTTTCCTGTTGAATATCAAAGTGCTATAGAGCCTCATCCAGAGACACTGCTGCTGCACAAGTAGTCAGAGTTCCCACAAGCTGCACATGGTTACAATTAGTGCAAGTTCTTTGCTCATCTTATTGTTAGTTTTTGTTGCCTTTAACCAGATGTGCATCATATCAGAATATAAGATTGAAATTGAGGCCACAAGAGGAATGAAAATAGAGTAAACCTAAACTGCAGATACTTTGCTTCCTGGGATTGCTGGCGAAAGAAACCAAAGAATTTGTAGTCCTTGGAACAGCAGTGTGAATGTATTGAAAAACCTACAGCTGTCAGTTCGATGAGAGAAAATTCACAGTGGTAGGATTCAATGAAATATGAAAAGGCAGAGAATTCAAAGCCATGCTCATTTTTCATTGCATTAAATCAAACCATGTCTGTCATTTTATAAGCTGATATTTGTCCAAAAAAGAAGGAAAAAGCTTATGGTGATTTCATTGACAGATGTGAAACAGTGATTTCCTTTCCTTCCAGCCTAAATATCCACAACCGTCCTCACAGCTCATCAAGGAGTCTGATGTTATGACTGCCCCTGCTCCTGCCCCACCCTCCAACATACATGCACGCACACACACACATATACACGCACACACACTTTACAACAAATTTACATTGTGTATGTCTTTGTCTTGCATTATTTATTTTGTAACACTCACCTTTAAAGGTCTAGTGTGTAGGATTTAGTGGCATCTAGCGGTCAAATTGCAGTTTGCAACCATCTGAATACCTCTCGCATCACCCTCCCCTTCCAGGCGTATAGGAGAAACTACTGTAGAAACTGGGCTACAGTTGAAACATTGGCGGTGCAACATGGCAACCTCCGTGGAAGGGGACCTGCTCCCTCTGTAGATAAAAACGGCTTATTCTAATGAAAACCCAACAATTCTTATTTTCAGGTGATTATACACTACTTAAAACATACTTATAATACTTATAAATATTATATTCCATTTTCATTCTTCAATAGCTCCTCCTAAATGTTACACACTGGAACTTTAAGTTTAGAAAATGAGCTTGAACTCCTTCCCGTCCAAGCAAGAGCCAATTTTAAAGTCTAATTTGCATATGCAAATGTAAAATATTACATGATCTTTCTCTGCTATACATAATAAACCCTTAACCTCTTATGCTATATTCTCAGCAGGCAGTCCTTTTCATTAGCCCCAGAACTAAGAAAAAATCCTGAGGCAAATAGTGCTCTTTTTTTTGGAATAAACTCCCAGCTGCAGTTTGAGAAGCTGGCTCTAGTATGATCTTTGAATCTAAACTCAAAAATATATTTATTCTCTCTATATGAGTGTTCATAACCTTTTATTTGATTTAAATTAAATGCAGCCTCTATAATACAGGAACATGGTAATGCAGTTCAGGCTTAATTCAGGCTTAGTCAGTTGCTTGCTTAACAGTACTTCAGTTTAGTGGATAGGCCATAGAATCCAGCATAGCATTATATGATACTCTACTGTGCATGTCCTTTATATGGATTCTGCTAACTGTTTTCTTGTCCTCCTGAGATACACCAGATGTCACCTCAGGTTACTATGTCATAAGGTGCATATCAAGGTGGTGAAGTTCATCCATGGCCTCTGAGGTCTGCTGGTCTACCGCTGTCTGC
Source organism: Siniperca chuatsi (assembly GCF_020085105.1). Taxonomy (NCBI): domain Eukaryota; kingdom Metazoa; phylum Chordata; class Actinopteri; order Centrarchiformes; family Sinipercidae; genus Siniperca; species Siniperca chuatsi. Next base: position 14,085,557 of record NC_058060.1, read on the forward strand.
CATGTGCCCTGCCGCCTCCTTGTCCTCAGGTTAGAGGACCCTATGCTGCTCCTTACTCTATCTGGAAGAGCTTGGTCTCCTCTATATTCAGAATCAGAAATACTTTATTGATCCCTGAGGGGAAACTCTTTTGTTACAGTTGCTCACTATTACGTCAGTGCACACAGGAATAGAAGTACTAAGCAAATCAAAATATAATACACCATGATACAGGCAAGATAAATTAAGTACAAAGTGGATTTACCGGTTGATGATAAGTATGTACGGTATAATAATACAATGTAATAATATAAGTAATAAGTAATAGTGCATGTACTGTCAAGTTAAGTGTAGCTTATTAAGATTATTATGAGACGGTGGTGGTAATAGAAGTATGAATAAATATCAATAAATAATTTTAAACTGAAAACAGAGTATATTGCACAGGAGTGTTAACACAGAATATTGCACAATTTTTACAAGTATTGCAGTGATGTTAATGGTCCAATGTCCAGTTTAATGACTTAGGGTCATATAGACTGACACTTAGAGGGAGGAGTTAAAGAGTTCGATGGCCACAGGCAGGAATGACTTCCTGTGGCGCTCTGTGGTGCTTTTTGGGGGGATGAGTCTTCCGCTGAAGGTACTCCTTTGTATGAGCAGCACGTCATGGAGTGGGTGACACTGTCCAAGATGGCACATAGTTTGGCCAGCATCCTCCTCTCTGACACCACCGACAGAGAGTCCAGCTCCACTCCCACAATGTCACTGGCCTTACAGATCAGTTTGTTGATTCTGTTAGCATCCGCTACCCTCGACCTGCTGCCATCAGCATGCAACAGCATACAGGATAGCACTGGCCACCACAGACTCATAAAACATCCTCAGCATTGTCCGGCAGATGTTTAAAGACCTCAGCCTCCTCAGGAAATAGAGGTGGCTCTGGCCCTTCCTAAAGAGCTTGAGTGTTCTTAGCCCAGTCCAGTTTATTGTCCATGTGTACTCCCAGGTACTGTAATCCTTAACAATGTCCACACTGACCCCCTGGATGGAAACCGGGGTCACTGGTGCCTTGGCCCTTCGTAGGTCTACAACCAGGTCCTTAGACTTTGTTGGATTGAGCTACAGATGGTTATGCTCACACCATGAGACAAAGTTCCCCACCACAGCCCTGTACTCAGTCTCATCACCACCGCTGATACTAAAGCAACTTTGCATAAGGTTAGAGTTAAAGCACCTATAATCGATTGTTTTATAATAACATTATCATGAATGACAATGGAAAACAATGTAACAATTTGAAAGGCGTCGCTTGTGGGGCACAATGGTAGTTCACATGGTAGTGGCCCCAGCCCTTTGCTGCATGTCACTTGTGTCACCTGTATCTGCAGCTCCCCTTGTTTTATGGAGCTTTATATCAAGTTTCAGCTCATTGTTCAGCTGTCCGGCCCACTTTAATGTTTGGTTCACTCTCACTGCTCTCTTAGTGTCATTTTCGAACACAGCAAGCAGTAGTTTTCATCAAAAAAACTCTACACACCCACAGCACACTACCTGCTCAGCACCAAATGGCAGACAGACACAGTTAAAGACTAGCTAGTGAACATAGTGGAGGATTCAGCAGCTAAAGAGACACATATTTCCCTCAGGGGATGGTATAGACTAAAAACAAAGCTACAAGAGAGGGAATATTGGATTTACATTAATCAGGTGACCAGAAACACGACTCCAAATGAATGATTATGTTACTCTGTAAATGCCGGATATGTAAATAAGCAACTGTTTGCTAAGAAGTTCGCCATATCATCTTAAAAGGTGATGATATGCGAATGTTGTCTTCACAATTCTGCTGCCCCCAACTGGCCAAAAAAATCTGTTATTGCAGGTTTCATTTCAACCAAGGATAACAACTAGTTGCAGGAATAGTTTGACATTTTGGGGAAATACCTTTTTGCTTATTTGCTTTCTAGCTGAAAGTTAGATGAGAGGATTGATACCACTCTCATGTCTGTACAATAAATATGAAATGCATTCAACACATTTGTCAGGATACACACAATCATTTTTGGTGAGTAACACTGAATGTAGAAACTTTTGTTTGTTTACAAGAATGAAACAACCTGTATTTGTCTCCTTCAAATTAATTATTTGATGGTGCAAATCCTTCTCTCTCTCTCTCTCTCTTTTTGTTGTTAACTAATGTCCTGTTTTTATTCTAGCACAGTGTTCACAATGACTGCCATTCCCATCAGCTAGCATTACACTTCTTCCTCTTTGTCTCTTTGTCTATTGATATTATTGGATGGGCCGTGGTTCAGCAGAGTAGCAGCGTCCTTCCAAGGTATTTCTCAGTACTATTGTAATGACAAACCTTTCTCTGCCCTCTGACCCACAGAGCAGGCACACAGTAGCAGAGTGATTCCAGATGTAGGGAGTCTGTGGCAGGAAAAGTGTCGCTGTTAGAGCTTCATCACCGCAATTTCGGGTTTCAATCACATTCCAGCGTTGGCGAATCCCAGTAAAACCAGTGACCAAAGAAGTTACATATGGATTCAGATTATTTAGTGTTATGCCATAAATTGCATTTAACAGTTTCTATTTAAAAGGCAGTTTCCATTTTTCATTGTGACGTGTTTGATTGATGCAGACTTGCAGACAATCAAATCCATTACCTAAAACAGTACCAGGTGTTATATTTAAGAGAGCCGAATTTTCTTTTCCTCTCTCAAAGCCAATCTACGTGCAATGCAGTCTGTGTTTAAGGAAGGGTAGTGAGTCCACACTATCAAATGACTTCTCACCCAGTTATATTTCCCCTGTGCCAATAACACAGTCTGTGAACTTTCCTCAAAATCCAGTCCAACAAGTGTGGATACACTAATGATATAAACAAGCCCATCAATAAGAAAATCAGGTGCTCTCTCAAACGCACTCCATCCACATGTCAGGAAACACTTCAGCTGCCATGATTGCGGTTGGTAGGCGAAAGAGGTGGTCCCAAATGGTGACCTTTGGGAGGAAGATAAATATCCAAAAAAGCTTTAGTCACTGTAAAAAACAAATAACAGTCTTGACAATAATTATTCAATATGCAGCAGTCACTTTCTCTCTCTCATTCTCTCATGTTTGGCTGGAGAAATCACTGGGAAAAGGTGGTCTTTTTCTGGACACAGATCCAGATGGTGTCAGCTGTTGTGAGGACGCATATGCTCAACAAATTATGTAATACTACCTACTCTTAAAATTCTACAATGAGACCATTTGGCAAAATATCGTTTTCTTTTTCAATGTCTTTTCTTAATGCATGGTAAGACTCTGAGTCACCAACATTTCCATGAATCGGTCTCCAGCTGGATTACTTTTTGCTTCTAGGCGGGCTAAGCCCAGCGAGATTGGGTATATATTTGGGGGAAAAGTTGAAAAGTGTTAGATGAGAAGATCGATAAAACTCTCTGGCTACCACCAGCAGCCAGCTTAGCTTAGCCTGTCAAACTACAATGTCATTTTTACAGTTTGGTTTGTGTATGGATTAGAAACATATAGTGTATTAATTAGTGAGTTTTAGAGGTGTTGGTAGTCAGATTTTGTCATCTTTGGACAGAGCCAGACTAGCTATTTTCCCGTTTCTAGTCTTTATGCTAAGCTAAGCTAATCGACTGCTAGCTGTAGCTTCATATTTATCGTATAGAGCCTGGTATTATTGTTCTCATCTAACTTTTGACCAGAAAGCATAAAAGTATATTTCCCAAAGTTTTCAGAAATGTTTGTCTCTGCAGACTGCTGATGATTTTAAAAAGAGGCAAAAATCTTTTCCCCATCCCATCTCATCTTGCTTTATTGCCAATGTGAATCTAATCATAATTATCTCAACCTGCAGTTTCAGAGGGCTTTAACTGTGATGAAAATAGTTAGGCAGTGTGGTATGCTAATCCCTCTGTTAAAAGTTAAAAAATGAATTATGCCTGGGGCATTGCAGAATAATTAATTTTAAAACACAACACACATGTGAGCCGCTTTCATGAAGTGTGACAGTAGAGGAGGGGGAGATGTGACAGCAATATAGTGTGAAACAAATATTTAGTGGAGTCAGAAGAAGTTTTTTTGAGATTTATTCCAACAAGACTAAAGTCTACAGCCACACTAGCTGCTCTATGAGACTGTAGATGAAAATCAGGGTATCACTTAGGCCATTAGGATTCACCTCCTCCTCTGAGCCCCATGAATATCTGCACCAAATTTAATGGCAATCAATCCAGTAGTTGCTGAGACATTTCACAAAAAACAAAAATGTCAACCTCGTGGTGGCGCTTGAGTTACGGTCAGGATCACCAAAGTAATTACGATTTGTCCTCTGGGGACCATAAATGTCTGTACAAAATTTCAGGGTAATCCATTCAGGAGTTGATATATTTCAGTCTAGTGATCTGATCTGATCTTAGTTTTGAATTAGATTATTTAAAGCCCACCCAAAATCACTGCTTGATTAGTTTATTGCTCACAGTGAGCCTCATTCTCTAATTAGATGATAAAAATACTGTATATCAGTGTAAAAGCATTTTCCAAATTGTCTATTTGCTGCCAGCAAGAAGTTATTTTGAACACGTACCCCTCATATTAGTTGATCCTACAAATGTGGTGCAAAATCTGGAAATTGCAGACACCACAGAATGTAAACACAGGCCAACTGTACATAAATATCTCAATTTAGCATTCAGCTGCATCCAAGTGGCATCTAAGTGGGAATCCACGGGCTGCCGCAGTCTGTTTTAACTGGAAGACTTTGAGCTCCAGATTTACCTCAAATTCTCTCCAGCTGGACACAGAGGTAGCCTTTACACCAAGCACCACCGGGTGTGAAATGGATTATTTAATAAAGCTTTCTGTACTTTTCATATGCTTTCTATCCAAGATTCTTCCAGGCTCAGAGATAATGCTGTAGTAGGGGAAACAGTCAGATGCTGTCTAATGACATGTTTGGATTTGGTTTAAAGTACACTAAATTGGGGATTTCCAGCCTTCTGAAATTTGTGAGTTTTATTGTGTTTGTGTCCTTCATTATGGGACTTTCAGTAATTTTTACAGAGTGTAACATATTCATCATATGAAGTGAAGAAACATTAGATGTCTAGCCAACAAAAGTAGCTAGCAAAAGTCAGCCACCCTGCCAGCAGAAGAGAGACCTGGCCTGGTCTTCTTCCAACACTCTCACTTATTGAACTGTCATGGAAAAAAACTGAAATGGTAAATCTGTTTCAACCCAGGAACCACGATACTGCTACTGTCACATCACTGCCCTGAAATGAAGATTCAAGTTTTGCTGTGTTTCATTTCATTCATCTTGAATGCAGAGTTTAAAGGAATAGTTCGACATTTTAGGAATCGGCTTATTTGCTTTCTTACCGAGAGCTAGATAAGATCGATGTCACTCTTATGTTTGTATGATAAATATGAAGCTGGAGTCAGGAGACAGTTAGCTTAGCATAAAGACTGGAAACAGGGGGAAACAGCTGCCCTGGCTCTGTCCGAAGGTAAGGAAATCCACCTAGGAACTCCTGTAAAGCTCACTAAGTAACACATATCTCATTTGTTTAATCTGTACAATAAACAAAGTGTAAAAACGACAAGCTGTGGTTTTATGGGGGGGTCATGTGACTTGGCAACATCACAATGATGATAAGACCACACCTTTTTGTTTTACACTTCAGTGTTTTTATGGATTTAAACAAACGATGTGTTAATTAGTGAGCTTTAGACAGCTTTTGTTACTTTTGGACAGAGCCAGGCTAGCTGTTTCGCTGTTTCCGGTCTTTATGGTAAGCTAAGCTAACCGGCTTTTTTTAACTGACAGATGTGATTGGTATCAATCTTTTCATCTAGCTCTTGCCAAAAACGTTAATAAGCGTATTTCCCAAAATGTCGAACTCTCAGACCTTGCCACAAAAAATGTCTCTGGTTTAGACAGCTAGTAAATATGATGCATTAGCTCTAGTGTTCTTCAAGTTAAACAGTCAGTATTAATGATACAGTATGTAATAATGTGTTGTTTTGCATCATTTATTATGCCTTCTAAGCCTTCTCTTTTTGAAATTGTTATCATTTCTAACAGTAAAAACAAAGCAAAAGTTAGCTTCATATAGCTTCAAAAGTCCATAGTCATCAATCAGAAAACCTGACTTTTTGGAAATTCAAGGTTATCATCAAAAAGCACTGAAAACAGTGTCCATCCTTTAAGTGCTCTAAGCCAGTTGTCTGTCCATCTCTCCCCAGCATGTGCCGTGTCAGTGAGGTGACCCATGTCATCAAGAACAGGCTAAGGAAACACATTCCTGGAACTCAACCATATGTGGAAGAAAAGCAGTGGGTGGTAGTGACGTAAAACATGCTCAAAGCACATACTATGAAGACCTCCAAACAACATTCCCTTCTTCTCTGCTTTCCTTCTCATCCCAGCCTCGCAGGTTGGACATCTCAGGAAGAATTTCAAGCATAACATATTTGCAAGTACCTCTAAATGGCAATAAAAGATAGTTTACACATGTTTGGGTTAGTTGACATGTGAAGAATATTAGTGCATCAAGATTTGTATCCTTTCTGTTCAGTTTGCTCAATGCTAGATGTGTTGGCTGCTCTTATGTTTCTGTATCTACTTCAGGGAAATGGCTCAGAGAAGTTAAACAGGATGGACGTCATGGGTGTGAAACTGTGCTCACCTCAGGCCACTGTCACGTTTCTTTCCAGCATTGCATAGTTTCATTGATCAACAAGACAAATGCTGCACACAATCCTGCCTATCATTTAGTTTTTGGCATTTTCCCATAAGAATAATATTTTGAAAACTGATATAGAAAATGTTTCTATGCATGAACTACAACAGCTGCTTCACCATGTCTGGTTAGTGGGCTTAAACCCAAGTGTGTTCATGACTGCTTCTTTTCCCGAATCTCTGTGATTCCCCATGGATGTAACTGACGTAACTCTGCCAGTGTTATTGCAAAGAGCCATTAGAGAGATGACGCAGCCTGGCAAAAAGGCTGGTGTAGTAAAATACATGCAGTTCACAGAGGAGTTCACACACGCACACACACACATACACCAGGGCATATTATGTACAGTGAGAAAGAGAGATTGTTAAATAGGCCTGTGGATAGAGTAAAAAAAAATAAATTACATGTCAGATGGATAGGTGTATGTGTGTGTGCACATGCCTATGTTGGTGCGTCCATGTACAGACTACTGTGCAGGTTTAGGAAATAACAAATTCTTTGTAATGGTGGATTAATGGTTTTGTTGTAATTGTGACAGATAAGAATAATTCTCAGATCAAATTAATTTTCAGAAAAGATCGTTTCATTCAGTCATGTTATAGTATTCCATTTTCATGACATTGTTGATACAGTTACTTTGCTATAATGCTGGTTGTTGCGATGCAAATAGGTAAGTAATTTGACAACCTCTTTACACAGTGTGATCCCTCTGACCTTTTCAATAGTAGTATGAGCTCTTCCTTGAATGAAAGTGAAACTCAGGAAACAGTTTGTTGCTGAGGACATGGTTATATTTATACAGTAATAATCCATTTGCTAAGCCACTATTGTTGAGTTGAATGGAAATAAAATTATCCAGCACAATACATCATCCAACCCAAAATCAAAATAATGGTTACCCACATTTTAGGCCAGATAAAGCCAAACACAAATTTAATTGCCTGATATACAATCCCTCCTTTACCTCATGTTACCCCTTGGATGTCCAGTTTTACTTTCCTCAATAAGATGCGCATTCCCCCTCCAAGACAAAAATACTGTCCAACTGCGTAGGTGTTATCTTTTGTTTATGTGGAGCGTTTGAGTTTTACTTCATTCAGTTGATGATGGGATTTATTTTGCTTTGGCTTGTGCCCCTGGCCCGCTGCTATGGGCACAGTTCCCCACTGCTGGTTAGCCTGTCGCTGCAGTCTAGGTGAGGTGCAGGACACGAGACATGTGATGGCTGGCCAGGGAACAGTGGTCACAGCCTATGTTGGGCTGAGTCTAGTCTGGATTGGCCTGGGATGTATAGAGCAGGGCAGGGCAGGAACAAGCAGTGGCCAGAAACTGGATCTGTCTGCATGACTAAACTGAAAAGCAAGAGCGTGAGGTGTGGATGAGAGTGGCATTATGGTGGACAATCCCTATTTCTTTGCTCCTCCCCTGTCTGCCTGCCTGTGGGTTAATTTTGATTCATTAAAATGTATATGTATCATAAATACTTTTCCATACAAAAGCGTTATTTCTCAGCCCCTCTTCACATTCATTCAGCTATACACATTCCTTCTTTGCTGCCAGTCAGAACAACAGGAGTCGTCTACTCTTCGCCCCTTGTATATTGAGCCAACATATTCTTAAAAAAGTTAATGAAATGAGCAGCAAGCCTGCAACACACATCAAGTGTTAAGAACACAAACACATGAAAACTGTTTCCTTGAATTGGATGTGACAATAGCATTCATCAAATGCAGTTAAATTAATCAATTAGTATAACTTTAGTTACAGTTAATATTATGTTCAAGAGTAGAGTCAGGTTTAGGCAAGTGACACAACTTGCTAACAGCAAGGATTTTGTAATGGTTAAAGAGTAACATAACATCAAACTGAAAAGCAGTGTGTTGCTGACCTCTCTGATTGAAAGTTTAAAGCCCATTTCACCTCTGACCATTGGGTGTGGTCAGAAGTGTGCTCTGTTACACCTGTAATGACACCCAACAGTGATGTCACAGGTCCTGGAGTACACCTGTGGATCACTGCGTGTTATAGTTATATAGTTAACAAGTTATACTTGTTATATGTTTAAATGACAACAAGACTTACGGACAGTGGTGCATTGAACTAAATGCTAACGTCAGCATGCTAACATGCTCACAATGAAAATGTTAGCATGCTAATGTTTAGCAAATAAAACAATGCCTTCTGAAAAGGTATATGCAAAGCATATTGTTACTTTTGGTTCTATTTATTAACAGTGTGGACGTATCATGCAAGATGGGTTGTATAAATATAGGTCATACTATACAGTACTATAAACTTAGTTTGATCATTTCAGCATGCAAGACCTCAGTATGTGTGACAAAATATTTTCGCTGGGGTGTCATCACATGACTTAAGTATGGAACATCAATCACATGACCACAAATGACTATTTCTAGGGGGGAGATCGTAACCCTGGATGAAACGGCAAGGATGCTGGACACTGGAAGCAGATGACCATAGCTGCCTGTGAACACAACGCCAAAGACCATCTTTGAACCATGACAGGGCTTACAATCCCTCCCACCCCCATTAATGACAACTTGTTATTGCGTGAGTGATGTTCCACACCTAGATCTGACACCTGAGCCAGTTCCATTTGCTGATGAAAACTGTGACATGCAGTTGAAAGCTCAGAAAAAGCTAGTAAATCAACCTTGAGTTTAGAATATTTTGTCATACTTAATTTGATCAGTTTAAACATTGCTGTCACAGCCTATGCTCAGTCTTTGACAAGCGATGGACAACATTATGCACAATCTCCCTGAAAGCACTTTACAGGAAGAATTTCAATGCAAAATCATTACTATCACTTCCTTTGCCCTCATAGGGTCACAGTTAGCACTTCATTTCCCTGGCTGCAGCCTCAAGATTGAGAACTCCAAGCAGTGGAAAAAATGTCTCTCTCCACTTGGCTGGTGTTAATGGGTTCAGGCTACTCAGAGAAAACAGACCTCTCTAATCCTCCATGGATACAGGCATGTCAATAAAACCCTCTGCCATTTAATGCCTCTCTTTGTAACAGTGAAATACTGCTAAGATACACAGCCAAACGAGAAACTTTAAAAGGCCATTTTATTTTCACTTGAGGCAGCATTTCTATCTTCTTCTTTTTTTACAAGTCAACAGAATTGAAATTGGCATCAAGTAAACAAACACAGAAGGACTGTGTATGGATCTCTTTGTTTTTGGTCGAAGGGATATTAGCATGCAATTTTCCTCATCTCTTTCCCACAGATGCATTAACTTTGAAAGCCCAGTGTTGTAATCAGAGAACTGTTTCAGAGATGGTAAGCACAGCATTGACCTTTGGCATCACACAAACCCATTGACAGAGTGACTGTGCTTATGCCATTTCATCCAAACTTATTGTTTATTCATTTGTTCTTTCCACAACAGTATGTCATTTTGGGCATGTCTGTTGGACTGCAGAAGGGTCCAGAAGAGAAAGTGTTCACAATAAGACAGCAGTGAAGAGAAATGCAGGTTTCCTGGGAAGCAGTTTTTTAATGTGACTTGTTTTACAGTCTTCTCTCTTTTCATTTCTTTGCAAGCTTTGTTTTCTCCTAAAATACTGTACTGCACACCTCCTGTTCTCCAGTCATGATCTACACCTCTCAGGCATCTATAAAGCAGACAGACCTTTAATCTTTACGGGCGATGCTGTAGGAATATTTCTATGGCTCTGAACCAAGGCCACCAAACATAATCAATGTTAATGATATACAGTAAAATATGAGCGCCCTCAGTTGCTTTTGAATGCTGTGAGGCTTGGTGGATTGTTCATTTTGAAACAAGTGTTTCTCATTATGTCAAGTATTGTGCTTGGCAAGGAGACCACAGAAATCCTGCCAATGCAAAATCTGCTTTCCAGTGCCTGCTTAGAATACCATATATAGTTTCACCTGTTATCCTGCTCAATTCTCAGAGATAATCCACACAGTCAGCATGTTTTCATGCTTTTCTTAAGTTTTTAGAAGTATGTTATGGCTGATATCCTGTGAACAAAGTGTTTCATGCATATAGTTCATTTAATTTCAAGTGTTCTTTTTGTTTTGTTTTTTTTTAAAGATTCAGAGCACACTCCTCTGAGATTCTTGGTTTGTTCCCAGTGACCTCTACAATTTGTTGGTAGTACTGTAGGTACTACTATTTCACCTTACTTTAGACCAAGAAAAGCCATGCATGGAACATCAGGTAGAAATGCTGAGCAGGCCCTTATTAACAATAATGAATTAAATTACTGTAGCATCAACATTATCTGGCAATCATGTTTTATGATTTTAAGAAGAAAAGAAAGATCTTTTACTCTACACAACTGCAGCAGCAGAGTATGCATTCAATGTTAAAAAATCATGCTGTGAGCCTAAAGATGGCTTTGAAATTTATTCAGCTTTAATATTAAACACTCTGCTCCCAACGAAGCTTCTTTTCTGGCAGCCATCTTGAAAATAGCAAGTTGGTTTGTAACAGAGACGTGGAATTTGTGACACACTGATGAGAGTATTCCAGCTTTGACTCATCTCTGTAAATTGAGTGTCTCTTTGAAGATATGTGGACATTTAAAGAACTATACCACCAGTTCAAAGGATGCAGACTAATATATGGCCCAAAATCTCAAAGGACGTCTGCTCACACAGGCAACTATCACTGCAAGAATCACATGTCATCACACACACACACACATACAATGCACTACCCTCCTCAAAGTGGATTTGTTTTCAAATCTTCACATTGTCACAGAAATTTCCCCTCAGGAAAACGTTTTTGCAACTAATAATAGTCAGATTGTATTGTTGTTTTCAGTCATTGCCTTTAAAAGGTCATAGAGTACGAGTTGTTTGGTTGAGCACCAACAGAATGACTCAGCTGACTTTTTAATCAATTCAGTTCCTGACGTGAGTTTTCTTTGCTGTCTTGATCTTGAATTTCTAAATGTGTGCAAGGTTTACATTGATATGTTTTGACTAATGGAGGTTGTGTTGATAAGGGAAGCAAAATTACGTTACATAAGATTGACTAAAAAATTTGAATTCATTCTAATAGAGGTTAACACATCAGTATCAGTAACAGAACAGGGCAATCACATTTTAAAGGGAAATAATTAGTAATAGCATTATTACAGAAGGGAACACATTTACTATAGAGATCTAGCAAACAAACCTTTTTTTCCATGACAAAACTAGACTGAAACAAAATAGAAAGTAACCTTTGAAAACAAGAACTATGATGAAATGTATTAAAATCAAATAAAAACTAAACGATAATGTGAACAAATGGACAAATGAACTAATTTATGCAAAGTCTTCAACGACCTGCATGCATCTGCAGAATCACACGCTGTAGCCTATCTCCTGATTAGTTGCAATACCATTAATAAAAGGCATCTTGTATTCAGTAATGTTCTGTCTCTTTCTGTAATGTTATCTGACATACATATTTAAAATGCATGGCAAAAAAGTGATTTAAATGTCACTGATGAAAAATAGACCAAAATTTTGTGCCCATCTTGCATATTCAGCAATGGCGTATCAGATTGGCCACACTGGATTTAACAAGTACACCACTTACAATTCCGCTAGTCCAGATTCCATGCTTTTCCTCCAGTAAATGGCAATACAGCCTCTTTCTAAGAAATGAAAACCAAAACATCATGTGGTTTCACAAAAAAAATGAATTGTCAGCAGTAACTTAACCAGCACTGATTACTTCAGATGTCTGACGTTTTTCAAACCACAATGAGTGCTATTTTGGTATTGAAGTTCTGAGCACATAAATCTATTCTGATAGTAGTGTGTAAGATTTTGAGTTTTGAAAATGCCTATAAACTAGCCATGTTCTCATTTAGATCATCTCTTTAATCATATCATGGTATTCTGACTATGTCACTGCATGCTACTGGCATGTTGTTAGTGTCACAGTCAAAGCACTATGAAGTAACACTCCTTAAGAAAGACCATTCACTGAGAGTTCAGTCTCCTGGACATCTCATAGGAAGTTGGATCATATTGCTTGTGTTTCCTCTGTCTGCCGAAAATCAAAGAAAATACTTGGGAAAATCATTTCTGCATTGCTTTATGTCCCTGCGTTACCAAAAAGCCTGTGCCAAACAGAGGGACAAGCAAGACAGTTATACTTGATATTGCTGTAAAGCCACTACAGAACCATTAAGTTTCTCTTCCTTCTGGCTTGATACGCTTTGAAATGCTATTTCAGAATGTTCCTAGTTGCAAGCCAAGCTACACTAACTGGATTGCACTTATACATTTGACTTTGACAGACTGGAGATGCCAGTAGTTTCTTTTCACCTAATAGCAAGGTGCTTCACAAGAATGACATAGTAGCAGCAGGACAAGAAAATGATCCCTCATCGGCTTCAGGTACCCCAGTGAGAGTTCTACCAACTGACTTTAGCGATTGATTTTGATGGGATTGTGATTAAAATTCAGATTTTACATTAAAGGTTAAAGCTAGGCAGATCAGCACGGGATAACAATTTGAAATTCAGTAATTACATTGCAATTACTAATCCCAGTAACACCCCATTTATTTTATATTTTGCTGAGTTTGATATCAACTTGGTCTCTGCACGTTCAGTGAAGAGACTGGTCCATATGTGTTAGCATGGCGCAGGGGCTCGAGGAGTGGGGACGCAGTTAACTTCTACCATAAGAGGAATGTGTTGTGATTGTGAACTGATTATAGTGATTACATAACTGATCAGTACACATCTGTATCTTAAACAATCAAAAAATACTGTACCTTAATACTGTACCTTAATGAATTGTTGCAGAGATATCTACTGAAATTAGCATGCTAACCTGCTAGCCCCAGCCCATCCTGTGTTGTAATACCACTTGTGCCTCCATTCCGGACTCAGTCAGCTAATAGGACCACTAAGTTAGTTGCACGGCTTACTGAGCTAACTAGCTAACGACAGTTAGCAACAGTTATGACCTGATATGTGATATGCTGCCCCCTATTTTTTTGGAGCATGAATTCGACAGGTGGAGAGTAGCCTCAATTCTTACATATTGCTACTTTAAACTGCAGTTACTCTGATCAAGTGTGTCATTTATCCTGAAATTGCAGACACAGAAGAGCTTAAAAAGTTGGAAAAATAATTTACCTCAGATCCCTGCTGAGATCACTGTGGTTAATTTGCATGGTAATGGCAAACCTATCATACACAGAAAATTCATTAACACAATAAAAAGATGATGGTGTGTTTGACTTGGCCACATCTGGCCAATTGAACAGAGATTTATAATGCAGCAGGTTCACTCCAAGCGGCGTTGGGTATCATCTCTCCTGCGCAGCAGTGTTTATGTAGCCCAAGTTTAAATATTTGAGGAGCACATGTGGGGATGAATGGTGGCACAGGATTCCATCATAAAGCTGCGAAGAGCAAGCCGGCAGGGGGTCATTTTAACAGTAGTGTCAACATCATGATATCCCACCTCTGTCGACTCAGCAAACAGTATGTCGCAGACACTCTGAAAGGCGGTGACGGACGCCTTCTGGTTAGGTCTGGTGGTTTTCTCAGAACACCTTTGATGGTGCCAACAGGCTTTGGACATCTTCCCTCATTGATTCTGAGCAGTGTGGTCCAAAATAACCATAAGAGGAACAATAACAGAGTGAGATATACTGTACTGAGAGTAGGATTGGGGACTGATGCAACAAAAAGGCTCATTGGACAATGGTGACAAAACTGCTGTTGACATTGCACAAAGAGTAAAACAGCTGTTGCTCTATTCAGTGAGGTAGTTCATCTTACCATGCCATTCCTATGTCTACAGTAACATTACGTAACAGCAGTGTAGACACAGGAACAAATGAAGCTCATTATCTTCTCCAACATCTTTTCCATTTGTCTTGACCAGTCAGAGGGCAAGAAGAATTGTCTGCTATTGGTTTTGCAGATGTGATGGAGAATATGAGATGATGCATCTTGTTCCTCTGTCCAGATTGCTTCATTGTCCCTCTGGTTTGTATCACAGTTTCCCTTCTGGCCATCAAATCCCCAACAGTATCCCATCTTTCCCTAAATCTACCACTACCCATGACTGCAAGAAGTGTCTGTGGAAGTTTCCATGCTCCCACTCACTTGGTCGCTGGGGCAAGAGCCACATCAAGCGGGCCGTCAGCTACTGCTGCGTGGGTTTCTGTTTACCCAGCCTGTCTATGGACTGTCTATGGACATCCAACACAGCTCACACATCATCACCCCACTGTCCACCTGCCTCACTTACTCAAACAGAGTTTCAAACAGAGAGTTTCAGTCTAGAAAGAAATCCCTACTCTGATGAGTATTACTGTAATGAGAAAGAACTTTCTAGAACTATCTTGATCATTTTAGAGGTTGTAATCATCAAGGTTCCAGTCAAAGTTGGGGGTCACATATTAACTTCTTTTTCCATATTGGCTTGCTATTTTTCTAAAGACACATGATTTTATTTTACGTTAGGTTTGTCAGTTCCATTTTAAGAAGCTCCACATGCATTTAAGGTCATTCAGCACATTTCATCTTGTAGCACAGTTTTTGTCCAAACCATTTCAACTTCAGTTTTGTCCTTAACACCCCCCTTTTCGCTTGCATCACCATGCATATTTCCATCCATCACTCCCAGCCATCCATACCACACTCTGCCGCAAGCCTCCATCTTTCACTCCCTCTCCACTTTCTGTTTGTCTGTCTGTGGGCACGCACGTCTGCTGGGGGTTTCCATGCAACTCTCGCTTTCCCAAAACAGACACCTGTGCTACCCCACCCATCCCCTCTGACGTAGACACTCCCCAGTAGGAAAAGCAAAAGAGAACTGTGTTCTGAGAAAAGGGAGTTAAAGGGAGAAAGAGAGAGAAAGAAATAGAGGGAGTCTGTGATGCCTTGAGATGCAGTTGATTTTGTTTATTTGAATGGCAGCGAAGAAACTGCATACAACTCTCTGTTAGTGGTCTGACCAGACGCCAGTCACCATCTCTAATGTACACCAGGGGGGTTTAAAGACGCTCTAAATGGGAATACAAATAATCCACCAGTTGGACTACGTGTTACAGTACAAGAGAAGCTTTGGTACCGAGGTGACTCAACTCTAATGCCACATCATCAAGGACGTAAGCCCCTGTATGGCTTCTAATCATTCACGCAGAAGCATTCATCGCAGAACCTTTGAAACTTAGACTTAGACTTACTTAGACCTGGCTGGGCAAGCCTTATATGGGTACAGATGGGCAACAATCTGTTGAAGCTTCTATACCTGGAAGCTGCCAAACTGTGCTCCACTTCACGACTCCAGTCCACCCTTCACCTAATGCAGCCCCCAATCATAAGGTGGCTGTAAGACCATTAAAGGCATAGGTATGCTTTAAACAAAGTGCAACAATTTTTGTAATTTTCTGAATCCGACAAGCACGGCCACTTTACACAGTGATTGACCAGGTGTGCAGAGGAGAAAAAATATGGAGTTCAAGCTCTCTTATTTTACTCTTCAAGCAACAACCTCTCTCACTTTGTTTGAGAACAGGTATAGACTTATTTCATACGAACTACATAATTTGAAGCATACTGAACCCTTAAACCTCCCTAATCCAGTCTCAGTTTGTTCCATTAAAAAAAAAACAGAAGACTCACCTACCACTTTGATTTTTTTTTGTTGTGACAACTTCTCATCAGCACAGATCTAAGCCTAATTCATAGTTAATAGCATTAAATACAGTTTGAAAAGCTTTCCTGTGTTGTTGTTGTTGCAGGAGATCTGGCTAGCCACATTATTCCTATTGAACCATGTTCAAACTCAAAGTAGAGTCAGTATCATCAGCTACAGTGAAGGCAAACCAATTAAATTCAAAATCATTTCAGCATTCTGGCCCCAGAAAATACCCAACAGAGTTGTGGTTGAGTGTTTTCCAAGTTCATGACTGATCTTAAAGGTGGGGTATGCAATTCTAATCCAATACATGTCTTTTTGTCAAATTCAGCGAATATCTCCTCACCGTCTGCTAGCTGTCCATTCAGTGTGTGCCCTGAAAACAAATACGGTGTTTGTACACAGCCCTGGATCTGTAAATGTTAAACAAACAAACGTACGAAGCCACACAACACTATTCCAGCCATTCCAGACATGATTTGTGTGTCAGGTAACATTAAATTACATTCAGCTTACTTTCTAGTTTGCCAAGATATGCTGTTGTTGTGATGTTAGCTATAGTAGCAGGAGAGTTGTGAGTATCGCTGTCTGGAGCTGCTGTGCTGCCTCTGGGAAACCGTCTCGTCCTCTCTGGCTGTTAGCTTCGCAGCAGCAACTGTAGCGACAGTTTGCTAACCCACAACCTAGCTAACATTAGTTACATTACTTGCTGTCTGGCCAAAGTGTTCGGGACTGTTAAAATGCTGACAGCTTCTCCTAATATAACATGACACTGACTCTGCAACAAAGAAAAAATCACAGTTTTGTTTTACAGTCTGAGTGAGGAGAACTTTTTCCAATTTTTGTGAACCACCTGTTGGATTTTAAACAACAGAATAGCGAGATGTCAGGACCAATCATTTAAACAATACGTGACCATGTCCAGCTCCAACAAGAGGTTTATTTTGTCAGTAGGCTGAATTGCTTTTGGCTGTAACTGCAGCTCTAATATATAGCAGTCCACACAAAAATGAATTTATCCAAAGATGCGCTGCTTAAATGATGTCATCACCCTGCATGTTGTAAAGGGTAGTAGCCCCCCCCAAAAAATACAAGTACTTTCAAACACACAGGTTTACGGAATACGCCCCCCTCCCTGTGAATTATAGGGTGAATGGTATTCTCCCTATAATTCAGAGGTGAGTGTTGTTTGAGGAAACACTGCCCCCTAGTGGGGACATGAATGCATGTTTAATTCTATATATTCATCAGACAGAAAAATGTTCAAGTTTTCATTTAATGGCAAATGCTGAATTAGTGTTAATTTCTTATTTGAAATGATAAACAGTATAGTGGCAATGATCAGTGTTAATCTCACAAAATGGAGTAAAACACAGCTATTATGTCTTGAAATCAACTTAATATGTTTTTATAGGGTATAGGTTTATAATAGGGTTTGGTTGATATTGGCCACATATTAGCATATTGTGTCTCTCAAAGTTGCATTTTGATAGTGTCTCTGTAGTGAAATTACACCACAGATTCCTCTAACAGATCAGTGAATAATCTGTGAAGATATATAAGATGACACTTTGTCAAAAGGCATGGATTAGTCAAATTTTGTTTTTAATGTTGCACAAAAACACTTGAAATGTAGGTCACTAACTTTGTCTCTGAAATAAAGTAGATTTTATACATTTGCACTTTGACACTTATCCCTTAAAATTACACCTGTGTGATACAACCTTGCAGCAAAAATTATGTCATTTTGGTTGCCATTTGTAGGGGTATGATTTTCCAGAGCTAACACACTAGTATGAGCTTTTGGTCCTTTGACAGCTTGGCTCACATGTGGCTTTAACACGTGTGAGACATTTCTTTGACAGCCATACTACCCAGCCCTCTGGACACTCAAAACAAAGGCCAGACTTTGTTGAAAGGTCTATGTGTCTGTTTTATGTGAGGCTGAGCTCACATGAGGAGGAGTTTAAATTAAAGCTGAGCATATGTTAAATGTCAGTGTTGGCCTGGAGGTTCTGACTTGGCAAACGAATTACTGTAGATGTTGACTTACATCCAGACCCTGGGGAATGTGATTAGCAGTCTTTCCCAATGAAATCCTAAACCTTTAAGATACGTGATCTTTTAAACGATGCAGAGTTGTGAATTTTTACTGCCATTCTCAATTATATTTGATTGACAGGAAACACTGCAGATTGTTTGCAAGCAGTTTAATTTCAGACAGATGTTGGATATGATGGTCTGAAGAAGATGTAAATGAGATTGGAAAAGCATTCATTTAACTGCATAGAGAATACTTCAAATAATTATCCATCAGTCATACAGTAAGACATGAGCGCAGGCGTGATGACAGGGAGTTCCTACAGAGCCTTTGTCAGTTGTAGTTTTGACACACAGTATGTGAACTGCTGAGCAGATCAGTTTGTTAAATGCTGGCAGACTTGGTCACAGAAAGCAGGCTGTGGGCTTCTAGTGTACATTTTTTAATTTCTAACATGCAAATATGGACGAAGAAAATATAAATGACAGAGCACATATTAGGCAAAACATAGGCTCTTAATAGTGATTTAAGTAAACATAAAGATGTCTGACCATACTGGTGTTTTTCCACATTTTGGCCTATTTACTATAATTCAAGTATGCCTTATGTTAGTATGACTTTATAAACTACTCCTTTTTTGAATTTTTAAATTTGTTGTCCATTACTTTGTACTTTGTATATTTGTGTCAAAGTTATGCTACAATTGCATGGTGTACAGTCAAAAGTCAAAATTTTTGGACATGTATTTTCAATTTTGTCAGAGAGGAATGTTACATTCATGTGATATTATATGGATTGTAAAAACACACTGCCCAGCTAAAAAATAGTCAGCCAATTTTTATTTCATCTTTTGACATCTAATTTATTCAAACCTGCTTCCGTAACATAGATAGAACATAGATTTTTAACAAATGGCAAAAATATGTAAAAATACCAGTATGGTCCTTCAAGTCAGTCTTTTGTCATGTAATGCAGCAGTCATATATTGAGGATGGTTAAAAGTGCATTTTGTGCAACCAGCAACACAGAAAACAAGACAGTTAAGGTTTGTTTCAATTACATATTACTGATGCCTGCTGGATGATAAAATCCCTCTACGTACTTTAACTTTACACAATTTAAATTATGATGTAGGTGACATTTCTCATATTTTTCTGTGTTTATCTACCTCCCAATCCCCAATTCAGTCCCAAAGCAACTCAAACTCCCTCAGCTGAGGACAGTCAGCCTCTTCTTCATGTAAAGAAAAGCAAGGTATGTAGCTCCTCCTAGAACACCTATCAACAGAGTGGTGCCAACAATAACCGGTGCGTTCTTCCTGGCCACGCGAAACGCCACAGGAAGCACAGCAGAGATCAGGATGTTGTTGACATGGCCCAGCACTCTCCTAAAGGCTGGGCGCTCCACCACACGCTCATAGTATGTTTCCAGGTTCACACGGTTACCGTTGCCCCAGTAGCGGCGGGAGAGGCCGAGGAACTTGAGGCGGTGTAAGGTGACTGCCAGAGAGACATCGGCCATGCTGAAGAACTCACCACACAGCCAGGACTGACTGCCTTCTTCTGGTAGAGGATAGAAAAGGAGACATGGAGTACATAAGAACAACATGACATTCAAAATGCTACTGCCATCAAACTTTAATTGTGCTGCAAGAGTCACCACTGGCACATGTGTTCATATTATTACAGTCATAAAAATGTAATTGTGTCTTTTATTGTGTGTCAATTAATGGTAAAGTGGTTGCTAAGTGACAAGCTACTGTGGTCGTGTACCTGGTGTTTCTTCCACCCTCCTCTGTAGCTCTGTCTCAACCTGGTCCATCACACTCTCCAATTCATCCAGAAGCTTCTTCAAGTACTTCATGTTGTCATGGTCAAACAACTTGGACTGCAGAAACATTTTTATATATAAATGCATTAGTGCACATTTACTTCTATTACATATTGTAGGCAGAGAATCATGCAAAAAAAAAAAAATTATTTTCAGGCTGGCTGCCAAAGCATAGAAAGGTTGTTATGCCTTTTTTAGGCCAACTATTTTGCCAATAAATCATTGCCATAAAATCTACTTAATACCCAAAAATGCTCATACTGCACTCTGTGGCATCTACTAACAAATGTGTTCTTTAAACTGTAGTTTGTTCAAGAAAATAAACTTTATTTTGATTATTTACAGACCATAGTTTATAGGGATTAAATGTATCTGTTTTACTAGGTGTTTGCCTGTCCATCTACTATTAATAGTAATGAAATCAATGTAATACATTAAAGTTGATACAATACAATTTAGTATATTTAAATGTGTGATTTAAAGTTTAGCCACACCAAATGAATGAATTCCACTAGAGTCAAAAGATGAGATGGCAGTTATTGCTACTTTACTTAGCTAGCATAAGTTAGCTTTAACAGGAGTTTAGTTTGTTTTTTGTTTTCCATCATGACTTAGCTACGGTCTCATTTAGTTATGTGGAATAACAAACTGAATTGCCTAGATGGTGGTTCATCAAAAGGGATTTTTCCTATTACAGATAACAGCGTATCTGGGGGGAAATTAGTAAGTAAATTCAGTCTTAGCTTACGCTAAGGCTAGCCGTGGCAACCGTAACTAGCTAGCTAACATTTGATATCATTCTCTTCTTGTTTTAGCTGTCTAGTTAGCTTTGTCTCTATGGCAGAGAGTGCAGTAAGAGTGACATGGGTCCCAGAGTCATGGGCGGCAATAAAAAGCCAGAATTCAGTATTATGGGAAAACTGATTCCAAAAAGTCCAGACTTCGCAATTTAGAAGCATGTAGTGTTAGTTGTTGCATTTTGTCTTTGTAGGGCGGGCAGCATGGCTCTTGGAGGGTACAACATCCAGTGTAAATCACCCTGCTTACTTTACTTACTTTCAAGCGCCTCTGTTTTGCTACATAAGCATCTTTAAGCTCTGGGTTCTGCTCTGCCAGTTTCTTCAGCTCAGTTTGTGTGTTTCCGATCTGTGCTGTCACACAAACACACAGCATCATGTTAGAGACAATGAATTCTACCGTTTCATTATTTATTTTACTGTGGAAATTAATCATTTCAGAGTCCATTATGATAATATCAGATTGTGTGTGTCTGCGTGTCAGTGTGTCTCTGTGCTACGCCTTTCCTTTCATTTTCACATTAAAAGTAAATATAAATGTGTAAATATAAATAAATAAAATGTGTGTGTGTGTGTGTGTGTGTGTGTGTGTAAATGCTGTAGGAACAATGCTGTATAAAACTAGGCTACTCGAGTGCAACACAGTGTGTCTTACTGCGTATACATGTGGCAGCATATGCAGGTATGTGGGAATCCACCGTGATCTCAGGGTGGAGGATGCAGCCATGGGTGTAGGCATCCATCTGTAGTGAGTCAAGCAGCTCCCTGTAGTGCTGCACTCTGAGATAGTATGTACTGCCCTCTTCAGGGATCAGCTTGGGAGTGCCCTCTGGAGACAAACAAGTCGTGAAAAGGAAGGAGCAATGATGTAAGGTGTCACTTTGTTTCCTTACAACTTTTCTCTCTCCAAATAAAACAGAGGTGAATCAAAGTGATTTCTGCCACAGCCAATTAAGAATCCTGGTTAAAAGAACAAGTGTTTTATACAGTGTTAACTTGCATATGGGAGAATAAATGTGGGTTAGGGTTAATAAAAGGTTTTTTTTTTAATGTTTAATTTAACAGCGGGAATTTAAACACACATTTTTCATTAGCTTAAATAGTTTCATGCTTACCAGATTTTCTCTCCTTTTAAGGTGACGGGATGAAACCTTTAGAACAAAGCTATCATTGATCAGTGCAAACCAAAAGAAAATGGAAAATAAAATAAAAAAATGAATGAATGATTGAAAATCAACAAATGCACAATACAAAATCTACAACAAATCAAAACAAAAAAAATTACATTTAATTTAAAACCAAAAATTCAACAGAAAATGCTGAAAGAGGAAAACAATGTACCAAAACAAGTAGGAAACTCAGTTGAATGGAGCCCACCTTGTACCTATCCAGCCCTGCCCTGTATTAACAGTTAGTGAGAGTTTGGGGCTGCCAAACTGTCTTTATTTAGTCCCACCATCTCACCATTAAAATTCTGCTCCAGGTAGTCCATGATCTGTGTTGGATCACAGATGACGTTGTCATTGTGGACCAGGACCGGCACCTCCCCAGTGGGATTCAGACGCATGAACCAAGGCTCGTTGTGTTCACTGAGCGGTAGGCTCACATTGTACTCCTCACAGCGCAAACCTTTCTCTGCTATGGCCAGACGCACCTGCAAAACAAACAACTGTGACTGTCGATAGAAGTTTAGATATCTGTGTGCTTATACCTGTGGAACTATGAATAATTGAATCTTTTTTTGCGCTCTTGAAGCTATGCACTGGAACAACAACCGCAGCTATCACAGTGACAACACATTGGATAAGAATACAAAATATATATCAATTAAAGTACATAAATTTAGTGTTTTACAGGATTTAGTTAAAGAGTACAAAATTGTTTTAATGTAGGGCTTGAAATCACTTTCAAAGACTAAGAATGATGACGACTGAAGCACGTAGATTTATGAATGTGAAGGAAAATCAAATTAAAAATATTGTACTCATTGTCTTTAACAGAGGAATAATTAGTACCAAACAGTACCAACAGTCAGCATGTTGGGATATATATATACAAATAAATGGCACCATTGTAGACAGACTTTGGAGGGATAATACAGATGAATGATCCTTAAAGACACTTTTAATTTCCAGATCTTCTTCCAGTTGTGACCAGATATAAGACCAGAACAGATAACAGGGAGTATTTTTGCAATAATGTACGAATTGTATGGTCAGTGGGCTTCTTTGAGGAGACAACAGATTTGACCAACAGAAGTGAAGGCAGTAACCCCAGGTAACTAGGATGTCTAAAGATCTACTGTATTCCTGACAAGCATTATAACACCAGAAAGATTTTACTAGATATCTATTCAAACCTCTGATGAGGAGCTGTCCACTGAATTGTGGTGCTGAAACGTAAAGCCACTCACCTTCTGAGAATTGAAAGACTGCGTCCAGTGATAAAGCGTTAATTTGGATTCGCTTTGTTTTGCAACTGTACCACATTGCTGATGTAACGTTACATCTTGTTCTGAGCTCGTCTCTATAAGAGCTGCTTTCTCATCTCGGTATTCAGGGCTGTTATCGGACGCCATTTTATCTGTTAGTATTTTAGGGGACAAGTGAAGGCAGCGCACCACATCACAGTCAACAAAATACACCCCCTACTGGCTCGGAGTGAAACATAAATCCTGCTTCTTCCTTTTGATAGAATTTCGTACAAACTGTGGAAAAAAATATACATTTATTTTGCGATATAAGATATTTACAATTAATTTAAGCCTATGCCTTTTCTTCTTCTTTTCTTTCTTCTGCTCCTTCGTGTTGTCGTCGTACTTGTTGTTGATAGTAGTTGTAGTAGTTTTACTGTAGGCTAGACTATATATGTTACCCATAGGCCATTAAAAATTAAAATGTAAGTAAGTAGCTATACAAATTCACAAAGTAAGACTACACATGACTACACTTTTCACACTACACAACTCAACCCTTTACTGTATCATACTATTCCAGCTGTGCAGTAAACGCATGCATGTGGACAGCAGAGGTCGCTGTTATCTATTCCTTCAATGTGTAAACTACTGTTGTTCTTCACAAGCTGATTTTTGGGCAGCCCTGATACAGAAAGTGGTCTTATTAAAGGCCACGAGTTTCACATAAAGTGATGCTTTAAAAAAAAGTCCTTCATTTTATGTAAGTTTTAGAGAGGGAATGAATTATGATGCATTGACTAAATTATGTCACTGACTAAAATGTTTAAGATTTTTCTTATATACTTATGGGGTCATTTTGAAGTCACATGGGCCTTTGCAATCATTACCAACAACTTTTTGCACCCACTCACTGCAAACAAAAATTGTGTTTTAGCTGTCATATATGTATAGTAGAAATAATAATATTATGATACTATGAAAAATAGTTATTTGAGAAACACACAACAGACACCTGACACGAATCACACAGGAGTATTAGTGATACTACGTGTTGTAAAAATATGATATCTAAAACTTAATAGAGCTATATACAGTTTCCTAGTATGTATTATCACCTCATAAAATAGGTCATAGGGATATTATTATGGGCGATAAGATATAAATAAGAAATATAATTATAATAAGTCATCATAGACTTACTATTATAATCGCAGAAAAATACTATAATTCTGATGGTATTATGGGAAATTGTAATGTGGGAATGCACACCTGTAAAGTGAGGCGCGTCTTTCAGATGTATTGCGGGATTTGCAAAGATGTAGAGGTGCTGAGTTCAGGCTATTCACTGAGGCGGGAGAGAGAGAGTGGGAGGTCCCTGTGGCGTGACGTTGCGATTGGCCCAGTGTCTTTCCTTAGCAGGGACTCGACGCCTCTCTCTCTCCCTCTGTGATCAGTGGGTGAGAGGGGGGAGACGAGCAACACACAACGGAGAACCCGGCGTGCGCCTCCGGTAAATGACGCCCACCATTCATACCTTTACACTTACCATTACGCATGCCTTTTGTATTGCATGTCAGTGTTTGGGAGCACTATCCTCTATGCTCACCCTCCTATTTTGTGTTCCTCTAGTCATCATCTTGTTGGCTCATCCTTTCATCTCACCACCGGTCCTAGATCCCCCATCCTCGGTCCTGGAGACGCCTGAGTCTGCAGCAGCGCACGATCTGCTTTATTTCCAGCCTATATCTGAATGACGGGCGGAAGGTTTGACTTCGACGACGGTGGCACTTACTGCGGGGGGTGGGAGGATGGCAAAGCCCACGGACACGGCATCTGCACCGGACCCAAGGGCCAGGGCGAGTACGCCGGGTCCTGGTCGCACGGCTTTGAGATAGTAGGGGTGTACACCTGGCCCAGCGGGAATACCTACAAGGGCTACTGGTCCCAGGGGAAGCGGCATGGGCTCGGCGTGGAGAATAAAGGAAAATGGATCTACCGCGGAGAGTGGAGTCACGGTTTTAAGGGTCGGTACGGTGTCCGGCAAAGCCACAACACACCTGCTAGATACGACGGTACCTGGAGCAACGGGCTGCAGGATGGATATGGGATCGAAACCTATGGCGATGGCGGTAAGAAACCTTGCCTTATAAAGATGGCCCAATGTTTGTTTAACGTGTGTGTCGCTTTAACGGCTGTGACTGATGATGTGTGTGTAGCCTGTGTTTGTGAGGATGCTCAGACTCAAACTGAGGGAGGCTAATGGATCTCCATGTGATCTGAGTTTAAGCGGAGATTGCGCACTGCGCACCGTGGTAAAGCAGATCATCATTTACCCCCCGAAAACTATGACTTGGTAATGCCCTGGTAATGTTAACTTGTTGGACACAGTTTAAGATAATGGTTCTTCTCTTATTCCAATGCACATCTAATTTGGCAACTACCGGTTGCTCCTCATATGACAGTGGGAGAAGAGTGACTCCTGTTGCCAGCTCAGTGGCAACATGCCCCAGCTAGAAAGAGTTTGGAAATCACAGCAAATCAGTCTGTTGTTTGGAGCCAATTATAGCCAGACTATCACCTACTTCTCTGTCATTTTCACATTTGAACCCTCACAGCAATAACACACCTCTTCAAGAGTGTATCTTTTGCACAAATGCCAACATTTCCAATGAAAATGAAATTGTTTAATCCTATTTCTCGAGAAAATGATACTTTCAATAGAAGTCACTCTGCAGGTGTCAAGACACTGACACTTGATTCTAGAAAACCCACAAAACAGGCACATCTGCAGTGAAAACTACAGATGGACGCATTTTCTAATTTATATATAACTTTGCAAACTTAAGATAGACCTTTACACAGTGCTGAAAATACACAAATATATTTATCATCTATGCATTCAGCCATGTTAAGTCATAGACGTGCTGAAAGTGAGAGACTCTCTCTCAGAGCTTTGAGCTCACTAATCAGTGGTGTGTTCAAATATTGTCTAGAGATCTGTTTGATCAGGGAGGGAACATACTGATAGGCCCACAAATAAAAGTGCTTTGCAGAAGGCCTATTACAGGCAGTCCTTTCTGGTTATAAAACATCCAAGTTGTTGGGTGATTTGTGAGCATCATCTCCCCTTACGGAGGCCTTATGGTGCAGAATAAATGCCACATACAACGGTTACAGAGGGCTGGGCTTGGGAAATCAGCTGATCCTAGAGGATCTACAGAACATCTGGCTGTCTGACCCTGCAACATCCTGATAACTTGATCTGCAGGGTCACCGATTTGAACTGCAGCGCAGAGCCAGCCTGTTAATCTCACACTGTTTATCCATCTAAACTCCTGCCCTGGCTAGTATATCATTTTCTTTTAGAATCTGACCATTATTGCTTGTTTCATTGTATTGGTCAATGAGATTGTAATATGATGATCTGAAGAAGCTACAGTAGGCCAACACATGCTCATTGGGCTCAGCAGCACAAATGGGATTAATGAAGTATTCCTCTCATTATGTGACTCATAGCAATTCCCTGCCTTCAGAGGCAAACGGCTGGTGGTGAATGTGCCTACTGTCAGTGGGGGAGTTAGTGGCTGCCTGAAAATAGGCTCCTAGCTGAGTGATTCACATTTATCCCAAGTGATCCTCAGTATCAGTACCTTAATCAAATCTCTGTGATTGAGTTAGTTATGCTCACAGTCCCAGATCTGAGGGGAAAGAGAGAAAACATTTCATTGGCTGACATACGCTGCACCCCTATAGCAAGGCTCCTCTTTGTTCCCATATGTAATGCTGCTTCAAGGTCTTAGTGCTGATATAGAGAATATCTGGCCAGCAAAATACAAGGTGTACAACAGAGGAAAAAGAGAAAGCTTGTGAATATTGCCACAAGTACCAAAATAAGTACAAACTCACTGTAACTATGATTGGTAAAAAAACAGGTTTAGCTTTTCAGACATACATATCTTCAAATAATCAGCTGTTATCCTTGGTGTTGGTGCAAACACTCACCTTAAGGACTCAACCATGACGAGCACTTTAAATTGTTTTTGTTTTGTTTTTTGTCTTTCTCAGATAGTTTGTGCAAATCCCACACTGCAGACATTTTCAAGGCTTATACACTCTTTCAATTGATTTAGATAAAAGACAGCCCCTTTTTGGAAGTGGGCCCGGTGAGACAAACAGACTGTGCACAAAAGCAAACACACACACGAGCAGCCCTTTTAATACACGATTGCTTCTTAAAATCATTGTGAGACCACTTCTGATTGTACTTTATGGTACCAGCCATCGCTGTCTCTTCTTGGAGCTGATGGGTAATAGAGAATGTTAATAGCGCTATTAAACATAGGGTCATTCTGAGCATATAAAAATAGAATATACTGTGTCTTCTAATATGAAATGTCAGAGATCTTTCTGGGAAAAAAAGCTGTTTGTAACAGATGGTCTAGTTAGTTACAGTTTCAAAGTCTTGTTAACTTACATTATTTCATACACTTATTTCTTTACCTGGTAAATACAGCATGTCAAATTAGAGACTAAAAGGGAGTAATACATTTTTTTTAAATATCACATGTTGAAACACTTAACAAAATAAATTATGTTAGAAGTGTCATGCACAGATAAATCACTATTCATTTTTGCATTGGTAATATTTTTTCAATACTGTGTTGCATTGTTACATCCTGTTTAGCAGTGGTCCCCAACCTTGGGGTCAGAACCCCTCTAAGGGGTCACAAGATGAATCTGAGGCAACTCAGATGATTTACGTACTGGATAGGAAAGAAAACAAAACATACTTCTGCTACACAAAATAATGTATTTTTTAATGACTTTTCTCTAATCGTTGCTTGTTTCTTGTGATGAACTGGATACTTTAACCTCTTTAGGCTTCTCACAATTATTCAAATGAAACAATTTGAGAAGGAAAATTCACTCTTTGGTGGAACTACTCATAACTCATTGAGATATGCAGCATGTGATGAGAGGTCACAAGCAGACACTGCTTCATTTAAAGGGGCTAGTAAAAAGGTTGGGAACCACTACTATAGAGGGTCAGATGTATACAGTAGTTGTGACTATTATGACTCACTGACCCATGTCTACCTGTTCCGCAGGTACCTATCAAGGCCAGTGGATGGGTGGGATGCGGCATGGCTACGGTGTGCGTCAGAGTGTTCCCTATGGCATGGCCACTGTTATCCGCTCTCCTCTGCGCACGTCTTTGGCCTCCCTGCGCTCCGAGCAGAGCAACGGCACAGTGCTCCAGGACCTCTCCTCCCCTGCAGACACGCCGACAGGCAGCCGCGGCGGCTTCGTCCTTAACTTCCACTCAGACAGCGAGGTCGTCACTGGCAAGAAAAAGGGCCTGTTCCGCCGGGGGTCACTCTTTGGCAGCCTCCGGCAGTTGCGTAAGTCTGACTCTCGGACCTCAATCTCTAGCAAGCGCAGCTCTGCACGCAGTGATGCCGCCATGAGCCGCATCAGCTCCAGTGATGCCAACTCTACCATATCCATCGGTGACGGCGAGCTGCCAGATGAGGACTTTCCTCTAGAGGACCATGTGGATGCCACCACAACTGAGACCTACATGGGCGAGTGGAAGAACGACAAGCGCAATGGATTTGGTGTTTCAGAGAGATCCAACGGGATGAAGTATGAGGGAGAATGGCTTAACAACAAGCGCCATGGTTACGGGTGCACAGTTTTCCCAGATGGCACCAAAGAAGAAGGGAAGTACAAAAATAACGTGCTGGTGCGTGGAATAAGGAAGCAGTTGATTCCTCTTAAGAACCCTAAAACCAAAGAGAAGGTGGATCGGGCTGTGGAGGGGGCACAGAGGGCTGCAGCCATTGCCAGGAGTAAAGTGGAAATAGCAGCTTCCAGGTACTGTGTTTATGTGTGTATGTGTTCATTCATGCTTCTGTATGTGCATGTGGGTGTATTCTGTGTAAACACAAAAAATACAGGGTGAACATTTTCTGGAGTTTATTTTCACCATTGAAGAGTCAGAGCAGTGGCCTGTTTGACAAATATCTCCCGGTCTCATTGAAGCCTCAGTCTTCAGTGTAAGTGGAGTCCCATGACAACAACCCCGACCTTTATACATCATCAACAGTCAAGGCTTTTGTGTAGCCAGTGTGATCATCCCTGGAAAAGGTTCTGTTTCTATTCTCTACCCATATCTTTCATTCCCAGGGAGAGGGGTTAGACATCTTGTGTGTGTGAGTTGGTCTGTGAGTGTGTGAGAGAGAGTTTTGTATACCTGTGAGTTAATGTGCGTGAGCAGTATAGTCATACCTGCGCCCACGCCAAGTGCGTCTCGTGTGCCCAATAACGATACCTGCTCCTCCTGCCAAGTATTGCTCTGATGTGGCATCTGCTCTTTAACAGGTGTATGAGATGTGACTTTTTTATTTAAAGCCACCCTCCTACTGGGACACAGTTCAGCGTATGCATCGCTTTGACATCCTCTGGTTTCATTGCATCAGGGAATTATTAGACTGAAGACTGCGAGGATGTGTACAAGCTGTGAAAAGGTCTCGGGTGTTTTGATTTTATTCTCTCTCTCTCAAGAGGTGCACATGAATTTGCATGCATGAGAACACTTAAACAAGCATTTATAATATGCATAAGCAAAGACATGTTTATTGTATTACTGCCACACACTCACACTGAGTCACAAAAAATGGACACTCCTACACACAAACAATGGTAGTTCTGAAACAGTCAGTTAGTCAGTCAATCAAATAATTAAAAGAAACTATAATTTTAGTTAATCAGTTAATCAGTTCAATCCTGCTGGGCACAGCTTCACACATTTCCAGATTTCTACTCTATGTTTTATATAATTATACAAGCCACGCTATGCAGTTCTGTGAGGCTATACTTTGAGCACAGCAGTGCTTTGAGCTAAATGCTAATGTCAGCATGCTAACATGTTCACAGTGGCAATACTAACATGCTGATGTTTAGCAGGTAAAATACTTACCATCTTCACCATTTTAGTTTAGCCTGTTAGCATGCATACATTTGCTAAATAGCACTAAACACATTTTGTAGGTATTAAATCATAAACCAAAGTATTGGACAAATTCACATTTGACCTGATGATGTTGCTAGATGAAATGTTAAGGGATGACCAAAGTTATTACAAATAATTACAATCAATCAACCTGTTAGGAACAGAAACATCTGTACCAAATTGCATGACTATCCAATCAATTGTTATTGAGACATTAAACTCAAAAACAAAAATGTCTTTTACACAGAGGAAATGTTAAGTGATCTTCAAAGATATTATGATTCATCATCTGGAAACCATGTCCATGTTTTTACTGTCTGTGAAAAAAATGTATGTCAATCCATCTAGTAGATGTTAAGATATTTCTCAGGATAACCTGCTGGTGGCACTACATTAAGAGTCAAGAGACCATCAAAGTCTTAAGGATTCATCCCCTGGGCACCATGAATATCAGTAACAAATGCCATGTTAATCCATCCAGTAATTGATCAGACATTTCACTAAAAAACAAAAATGTCAACCTAATGATGGTGCTAGCGGAAAAGTTTAGTTTAGTAGACTCTATGAATTGCAGGCTTTATTATAATATCCATTCTTTTAGAATATAATAATTCTTCTCTGGCAAGCAGGGAGATAAAATGTTTTATTCTGCCGAGTAGGATATAAGATAAAGATTACATAAGGTGGATTTAACATGCTTAGTATTAAGCATACTGTTTGTTCCACAAATAAGACCCATGATATCATGAGTCGGTGTCAGTGAGGTTGAGATAAACCTATTGGGAAAAGAGAAAAATGGATAATGTGTTGAAGGAAAGAGCCATTAGATCCCCTCTTTGGTTGTGCATTAGAGCAACAATTTACAGCCGAAGGAAACACATGACCTGATGCATAGCGCTAAGGCAACAACAGTAAAAGCATTCAAGCTGATACAAAGTGTTTATGGCAGCAACCAAGGTCCCCTTAACTGCAGTAAGTAATCAAATTACTGCCTGGTACATGCTGCTCCATCATGTGCTGCTGGAAATCTTAAAAACAAAACAGGTTCTCCTGACTGAAATCAAGATTTTTATGTGTTTGCATTATAAACAGATAGAATGGAAGACTGTGGCAGTTGTGTGTAACCATGTTATGTAAGTCTCATTATACAGTGCATGGCAAAAGATGCACTCGTATCGATCCAGCTCTAGTCACATGACTCTCTGTCTTTGAATGTGGAGTGTACTCGGTGGATCCACAGGGAGGGAGAGACAGAGCCAGTAGAAGAGAAAGAGAGGGCAAAAATGGATTTAAGTGAGAGAGCCAGGAGATAAATGCTGATTGGATAAAATGGGGGGGTGCAGCAACTTTGCTGAGCAAGAGGTTTCTGAGGAGTCTGGAGTGGACAGAAATGAAAAGAGAGCAGAATTTAAAAAAGGGGGCACAGAGGGGACACACCCACCCCTCCCCTGTGAATTACTGTACAGAAAAGCTATCCCATCAGCCTCAGGGGTGGAGCTGATGACCTCATGCTTGTGATCAGCCAATCAATAGAGAGCTGGGGTGATGAGGTGGAGTGGCATTCTGTGTCTCTGACCCCCATTCACTGTTATTTTGCCACCCATATCTATGTAAAATGGACTTCTACACACAAGGCTTCAGTATGCTCTTGTGTCTGTATGTGTGTGTGTGTGTGTGTGTGTGTTGTATCTGAGGCCTGTGAACTGAGATAAGTGACGTTTACCGTGCCATGATGCTTCTCCCATAAACCTTTTTGTTACAGATCAGCAGTTTAGACATCCTGGTGGCTCAGTGGTGTGTCAGTGTGTAATCTACTCAGGACTCAACACTAACTTTTAAAAGTGGTTGCCAGGCTGGCAACCAGGTATCAGCTTTTGGTTGCAGGCATTGGCATTTAACACTGCAGAAATTAGTCTAGCGGCTAGCTGACTTTTCCTCTACTCATAGCTTAACAAATTACTCACCATTGGTTTAACTCACGGCATCTCCCGACAGAACACCACGGTTGAATTTCAGCATTACATAACGTAACGAGTCGCCGTCAACTCGAGCAATGTTTACTTCACCTGTCTCCCCTCCGCTCACTGCGTCTGTGTGCTGAGCCTCGTCCTTGGTGAAACACAGGGAGCAATATGGAACCGGTTCTGAACTGGAACCGGTTCTTGATTCCCATCCCTAGTTGCCACTGATGGCAACCAAAGGCCAAGAACTGTCGAGCCCTGCTACTGCCTTTGTTACACCTAAACTTTCCCGTCACTTCCTTTGCTAGCTCATAAAAGCAGAAGTCTTAAAATTAAGTGTGTGTGAAGTGTTAAAATGACCTTACAAAAGCTACAAAGTTGCATATTAGTTTAAATCGCTACACATTTGAGCTTCTTTTCAACGTATACTGTGTTGATTTTCTATATTGTTTTATCTGAATCTTCCTTTTCTCAGGTTAAGTTGATTAAGCACACTAGCCACTACAACACTAAGAATGCTAAAAATGCCATAACAAAGCCATACTGTAAGCCAGTCCGTGCACGGAGGTCAAGTGTGTGTTTCCATTTGATAGCACTGTTTGCTCTGCAGACTCGAGTGAAACATTAACCAACATCTAATATGCAGGTCCTCCAGAACAGGAAAGATAGTTATATGGTGGTTATTATTTCTATACAGCAATCAGCAAAAAGTTGAGACTAATGTGATTCAGGAGTGTTTATCATCAACACATTTTTACCACTGCCAGTGAGGCTGTTTTTGGCCTGTTTTGTTTGCCTTACTGTCACACATATGAATAGATTTCCATGACATTTGCTGGGTTGAATATAGGCTGATAATTGTGCAGGAGATGACCATATGCTGATAACCAACCACTGAAATTGAAGAAGCTTACTGTTGTATACTTGTAATAAAATCTATTGCAGTTGCCCAGTCCTTGTACCAAAAGTTTAGAGAGTAAAGCTGTTTTGTTTTTGGATGTTGAGTATAATTTGATTACAATCAAGAACAAAATATGACATAATTACATTTGCATTATTATAACTTTTGACTATATATGGTGAAACCATAATTGATAACCATAATTGCGAAATTACTGTAACAGGTGTAATAATATGTTTCTAAATCCTCAAAATATGTTTTTTAAGTTGAATTTTGCTCTTTTCAAATGCCTTTTTGTCTTACAGTTAATGTTGTGACGTGTGGTTTATTTGTACAGTGTTGCTGCTGAGGTTTAAATTTGCTGAATTTATTGAGAAATTAGGCTGAAAGTACAGAATATTTTGAATGACAGAAAAATTGTGCTGCTTTCACGTTACACAATTATACAAGACTTTTTCTCAAGCAGAATATTTGTCTGTATATATATATTAGTATATTAGTAGTATATATTAGTAGTATATATATATATATATATATATATATATATATATATATATATATATATATATATATATATATATATTATTAGTAGTAAAACATTAGGTGCACATGTGCAAGTGTATCCATTTACTTACTCACAGACACACAGGCTAACTATATGCATTCACTTAATCAGAACTCACCTCTCTCCACACAGGAACACCTCACACACACACACGCACAAGAAAAATGCATACAGTGAGAGTGCATGCGGTGTGTGCTGCTCTGCTAGTGTGTCAGCAGTGAGTACTGACTAAATAAGGCAAGGCATCAGTTGGCTTATCAGCACCAGCCAGGAATATATAGCCGCCCCACCACTGATATAGCAGCCCGCCATCTCACTCACACTATCGTCTCTCCCAAATGTCTGTGTGTGTGTGTCTGTGTGTGTTGTGTCCATATATAAATGGAAGGAGAAGATTTAAAGAGAATGGGAGAAACTGCCTGTTTGGAAGTGAGAGATGAGATAAGGTTGCTATCATTCGGCAAGAGAACAGAGACAGTGTGTGTGTGTGTGTGTGTGTGTGTGTGTGTGTGTGTGTGTGTGTGTGTGTGTGTGTGTGTGGTGCGTTTGTGTCCAGGGGTGTTTGTTTATCACCTGCTGTGTCATGACCTCAGCCACTCACCACCTGCCCTTTTTGGAGAGAGTTATAGATCAGGCTGTTTCAACATGTGAACAAAATAATCCCAACCCGCAGTACATCATGGTCACATCAAGATTCCATCTTGGCTGTCCTCAATGGCAATGACTTCTTCTGCTCCAAATAGGGGCAGAGGCGCAATTGGGTTAATTTATTCTGCGTCCGTGCATGCGTGTGTTTGATCTTGGTGCTGGTGCCACCTCTTATGGAGTTTTTTATGAAGTGGCACCACACACCTTTCAAAAGTATGTCAAGTTTGTCCCTTTATTAAGTGGCAAAATGTACAGTAGCAATGAGGCACGAAGCGTACAGTAATTGTAACTGTAGGAAGGACTGCCAGCCATCTGAATCACGAGTCAGAGTAAAGCAAGCCGCATCATACAGTATATTTATCCCCAGACATGTCTCATCTTTATGGCAATGTGACGGTGTGAGGTAACACAACATTTATTGCTGACAGAATCAAATACTCACACACCTACATGCACACACATAAAATAACCGGCCACATGTGCCTCATATTATCTATATCTGTAGCAAGAGCTATAAATAATGCAGCTGATGCAATGGCGAATGCATCGTGAGTTAGTCGAGCAGTTTTCAAATGACCCCTAGTGCAATCAAATTACAGCGTGTAATGTAATTTTATTCTGAACTTCACAACATTATCATTATATAAAGCCTGAAAGATGTCAGTGGTTGAAACCATGGAAGCAGTTTAAATAGTAATATAAGGAAGGGCTGATGGTAATCTTGGTTGGTCTGTCTATCTATCTCAACAACTATTGGATGGATTGCAGTACTTTGGTTTATGACCAAATACCTGTAAAACTAATGACATTCCCATCAACCTCAACTGCACTTTGTGTTAGCATTGTAACACACTAAACTAAGATGGTGGAAATGGCAAACACCATACCTCGTAAACATCAGCGTGTGAGCATTTCTAATTCAAAGAGCCAAACAACAACACAAAATTGCTTTTATGAGCATGTTACAATGCTGATGTTAGCATTTAGCTCACAGCTCCACTGTACCTAAGTACAGCTTCACAGAGCCGCTAGCATGGCTGTAGAACCTTATTCTTGTCATTTAATTATTGCGCAGCCCTACCTGTAATAATTTAGAGTTCAAAACACAGACAATTTAAAACATATAACAAACACACAAGAGGAGATGTTACAAATCGGTGCATGTACCAGACAGAGGGAAGCAGATTTGCACCAAATAAGTGGCTCATTACAGTTTAGTAAAAGTTAATTCCTCATTGCTAAAAGACTAAATGACTAAAGCAGGAAGTCTGATGCGTCTGCTGCTATTGATACACATTATGATGCCATACATCTCAGTAAATAGGAATGATGTAGAAAGAAGTTGAAGAAAGAAAAAATATGAATACATTTTCAGGGTTAGAGTAACAAGCTATTTTTCTCTCCACTCCCTTCTTAATAGTTTTCCTCCCTGGTGGGAGACAATAGGACGGTGAAAGGAGAAAGGAAACTTTAGGCAGAAATCAATCATCAGCCTGCAGGTCCAGCAACAGGACTTTACAGCAAATGAGAAGTTGGGATAAGGGAAAGAAGGTATGAAGAATCTACAGTTTACTGTGTATAGATGAAGGCTGTGGCCTGACTTACAGTTACACTGTATGTAAAGTTCCTGGGGGAGTAGAGGAGAATAGCCTGAGGGAAATGGCTGTGTGTGTGTAAATGTGAGTGGAGCGCTGGGCTGTGTCAACAGCAGTGGTGATAGGATTGGGTTTCACCAACATGCCATTGCACTGTGTGGCTGTGGCTTGTAATCTTTCTGAGAATGGCACATATTTCTGCAGCTTCTCAAGAAAGACTGAGATGAGTCAGGCAGGGAGGCAGGTGGACAGAGGGAGGAGTCATGTGGAGTCCAAGGCTGTTATAAAGAGGTTAACTCATGTAGTGGTTCACCTGCAGTCATTAAAAATGTAAAAGTACTCCTCGTACAGATGGTTTACCCATTCCTCCATTTCCTCTACAATCTTTACTTGACTTTCCTTGGTTCATGAAGAATTTCCTACAAGACTGTACTCCCTCCATTATTAAATGGTGAATGTGATGCACTGCTTCTTTCTTATAGTGTATCTTATTTTCTCTGTGTTAATTGTGTATGCAGCGTTTAATGTGTAAGAGTCAGTGGAGTGAGATAGATATTGTATTAGACAAACTGTGATTTGAGATGTAGAGAAATAATGAGTGCAAGTTAATAGTGTTTCTGTTCAGTAAGCTTGATCTCCAGTGATTTCCTTCTGCTTGTGTGTGTGTGTGTGTGTGTGTTCATGCGTATGTGCTATCCTCCTGAGAATTTCCCATGACATGACAAGATATTATGTAAAAATCCCAAATGTCAATGTGCAATCGTGTGTAACTCAATACACCTGTTCAAGAACTGTTTACATGTGCAACATGTAAGGATCAGTGGCTCTAAAGTCTACTGGTGCGGTGAGTCTAGATAAAAGTCACTGATATACAAGTATAATTGAGTTGTGGGCTCTGCTAAAGGTGCTGCAGCTCAATACCAGGAAGACACCCTTAATAACTGTCGATTCAGTGTAGGTTATTGTTAGTGTTGTGCACTGACTTACTGCTCAAAACACGATGCTTGACCTGCTCCATCTCTGGTGGGGAATAAACCTGTTAACTCCTCAAAATAGTGTCCACAGCATGCAAACTGTGACTGTGACAATGTCTATGAATAGATGTGCTTTGGAGAGGCAGAGCATACTTTTAACCCTAAAATCAAATGCTATTTTATTTACCACTGTTTTCTAGACTTTTGCACATATTATACATATATGACATCTTCTATCACAGTATTTGTAATTTTATAGTGCAATATTGTACTATATTGTATTTTTGGCTGCAAGTAGCAATTTATTTCATTATTGATTAATCTGTTGATTATTTTCTCGATTCATCGTTTGGTTTATAAAGTGTCAGAAATATGCCAATTACAATTTCCCAAAGCCCAAGGTGACACCTTCAAATGTCTTTCTTTGTCTGACCAACAGTCAACAACCCAAAGATATTCAGTTTACAATAGTAGAAAACTAATGCAAACAGCAAATATTCACATTTGGAACCAGAGAATTCTGTGTTTTCTTCTTTAAAAAATGACTCAAAGCGATTCATTAATTATAAAAATGGTTGCATATGATTTTTCTGTCGATCGACTAATTGATTGATATTGGCAGCACTAATCAAGATAAACAAAAATTTTAAAATGCACAAATAAAGAATAGTAGCAACACCAGATTTAGCCATAGTAGTTGGCATCTGCTTAAATGAGTTTGTCATTTCAGTTTGTGTTGCCTGGAGCTAGTCTTAAAATCTGTCTGGTTCTTTTTGTACCTACTACCACAGCCGTGTATCTTTAACCTCCGGATACTAATGTGCCCTGCTAAATCTGTTCAGCCACTCTGATTGGCTAGCTAGGCCGCTTTCACTCCAGATGTTCACGGATTGGATTATGGAATTATCACTTCTCTTGTTGATTCAGAGTATTGCTTTTCCACGCAGAATCCCTTCGTGAAGTATGCAAAGGCTCTTGTAATCACATGCGCAGATGATACTGTATGTGTGGCCGTGTTCGTGACGCATTTTCTTTAGGATTTGTAGAGGTGAATCGTATTTAACTGTAACCATGGCTATCCAATGAGGATATTTCATCTATCACTGTCACCTTTTCACAATAATCCACGCGGTTATGTTATTGTAAAGATGCAGAACTTGACCCACATATCATTAGTAGTTGCAGTTGGTGATAGTGAGACATTATTGCTTAATGTTTTTCATAATAGACATAATTTACTTTTTATGTCACTATCAGTGCTGTTTTTGCAAGTCTTCCAGTTAGTCCATGAAATAGCCATAAAAGATAGATTGTACGAAGATTGCATCACAATTTTTCAGCTGTGGGCAGATGTGACCTAATGCTAATGCTCCTTTTGGCTTTGCGCTGAAGAGGAAATTGATGGTTGTGTGTGTGTGTGTGTGTGTGTACACAGACAGTGGGGTGAATGGTGGCAGGAGATTGGAGGAGAGAGCACACACCATAATTAAAACTATTCCTTAAGCTCAAGTGGTTGCCAGGCAATGTGACCTTTACTCACACAGGTTCAGCTTCGGATGTTGAGCCTCGTAGTTAAATGAGACACACCATGGAGTGGCTGTCTGTGTGTGTGTGTTTCTCCGTCCCAGTGTCTCCCTGTTTTCAGCCAAGTTGTAAACCTTTTACAGGATATTTATTTTGTCAAAGCACACTTAAATTTATCACATTTTTATGTGTCCTTAAGTGTAGTTTGTGTGTATGTGCGTGCATAATGTGTGTGTATGTGCAAGATTATACCCATACAGTAGGCTGTAGTGTGGGTTTGTTCATTTGCAAATTCATTAATACAGGCCAGATGCCTGGTTGGACAGCTTGTTCAAGTGTCTCTGGTGGTTACCATGGTTACTTCCTCACCGCCGTCATCATCGTGTCAGCCATTTGTTGAGTTTCTTTATGAAGTAGTAGAGTGAAGAGGCGTTGTTAGTTTAACATTGTGTTTATTCATCCTGTCAGGCTTGTTCAATGTGTCTGCTTCCAGTTGGAGATTTACAAAAGAGGTATGGACTGTTATCAAAGAGACAACACTATGAAGTCACTTCATTGTGTCCTTTATTCACACTGATTCCCAGTAGGCCTCATTATGGCACATCTCACTAATGGTCCTTTTCAACATGCAGATTTGATGTGTGTGTGTGTGTGTGTGTGTGTGTGTGTGTGTGTGTGTGTGTGTGTGTGTAAATTAGAGTTAACACAGTCATTTGCATGAGAGGTAGCTCATTTTAAGGTGGACGTTGAAAGCTTTTGCATGTATGTGTGTTTGCTTGTGGTTGTGTAGGTGTGCAACGTTTGAATAGTCGTGCGACATGTCTTGATTTGCATCAGTGGAGCCCTGTGTGTGTCTGTGTTTGTGGGTACAGTATGTGTGCAAGTGTGATGCAGCACAAACCCAGGTTAAGTTGCTTAAATGAATTGTCAACTCCTTTTTGATTTACTGGGTAACAGCAGCTTGTGAGTGTGAAAACAGACAGATGCTGCCTCACAACAATACAAAAACTGCCGATCCAGTCCTGATATTCATCTTGAGTTCTGTAAATTGACTTAAAGGTCCAGTGTGTAGGATTTTGTGGCATGAAATTGCAGATTGCAACCACTTGAATACCACTGGCCTCACCATCCCCTTTCAAGCGTGTAGGAGAAACTACGGTGGCCGTAAAACTCGCTAAAAATGCGAACGGCCCTATCTAGAGCCAGTGTTTGGTTTGTCCGTTCTGGGCTACTGTAGAAACGTGGCGGTGGAAGGGGACCCGCTCTCTCTGACTCACGGTCTGGTACCCGTTCATTCTGTGTGCGCGCTGAAAGAAAATCTGGTGTTTGTACACAGCCCTGGCTCTGTAAATGGGAAATAAACAAAGTGGCTCCTACCGAGCACTATTCCAGCCTTTCCAGCATTGCATTTAACCAACTAGGTAACAACATAGCGTGAAGTCAACACTCAACGACTCTGCGCCGTCATCTGCTGAGCTGCAGAATGATGAAGAGATGCTCTGAGGCTAACTGAGGCAGTCTGTTACTGACTGACACTATAGCTGGCTACTTCGCTAATACAGTAAACAGTTGTGATAAGCATTTGTGACGTGCCGGTTGTCGTGGACAGGGTTATATTAGAGTTATATGAAAGGGGAAAATCATGGGTTCATTGTTTATTAACTTCCCAGCAATGTGTTTCACAAAGTAGTTAGTAACACACCACTTTGACTCCACTACGTCTGCTCAGCTGTGCACACTGCACTCTAATACATGTGCTGGGCGGTGCTGAGAGTATTGTAGCCATAGCAACGGCCCACATTTCTCAGCATGCACTGCGTAGTGCTGAAAGCAGTTTGTTAAGTTAGCTGCCTTATGTTAGAAAATGCAAATGTTACTTCTTGTTAGTGTTTGTAATGTGCCTGTTCAGATCATGGTGGTTTATGTTGGTAGTTGGTAGTAACCATTAGTGAAGTGGCTGTTACATTTCTTGACAACTGCTGTATTTTACAGGCATTTAGAGAGTTCTTGAGAGTTTTTGTGTAGTCTTTTATATTACACTGTTGGCAACTGTAGTGACAGCGCATTCTGGTAGATTTAGAACTTAGTAGTGACACAAATATATTAACACAGGCCTTTCTTTGTGCTTAATATACTGAAAATAGAACAGTTTTATATCAGTGCCTATTGGATAACATATACGCTGTTACTTATATATCTGCGTTAGGCCAATATCGGCCGACCGATGAATCAGCTGGGCTCTAGCTGGTGTGCTGGCTCTGGGAAACATCTCGTCCTCTCTGGCTGTTAGCTTCACAGCAGCAATTGTAGCAACAGTTTGCTAACCCACAACCTAGCTAACATTAGTTATATTACTTGCTGTGTCGTTGTTTGCTCTATATCATGGTATTTGTCATTTGTATTGGATTTCTCCAGAATCACATACCCCACCATTCAAGTCAAGCTAAAATGCCAAATATTCCTCTCTGTCATTTTAAATTGATTATCTTTGGTCGACACAATGCACTTAATACGGATCATTTTAGATTGCCTATCCTTAGATTTGGAGCTAATCCAAAGGCCTTGTCCTTTCACCAATAAACTTTGTATTAAGTGATGTTGTGCATTGCAGGGAACTATGAAATTTACTCAGTCATCATAATTGCCAATAATTATATTAATTCTTATATGAGTTACATGTCAGTTGAATACATTGTATATAATAAAGATTTAGAAGCAGACAAGGTGAACTCAGCTCAGTGTCCTTTAATTTTTCCACCTGTAGTAAGTGGTCCATTCATGTTTTCATTGTCTTCTGTGTATCTTGTTGGTCTTGTTTAGACAATAAGGCTTAAATATACTATACTATATAAAGGATTGTCTGCCTACAGTTACAAAAAAATTAAGGCGACAGTAAAATCAAATCCAAGCTTCAAAGCGTCAGATACATCCGTTTTTCTGTGGTGTATGGTTTAGCTACCATCTCCCCCCTTTGTGTCATTAGCTGTATCAGCTGTGGCCATATTTCACTAGCAGTGTTGACACAAAGAGCACAGAGCTGAGGTCTGAATCCCTGCCATTGCCCTTCACCAAAACCAGAGGGATCATCTCAGCAAGGGATTCTGTGTCACTCTCTCAGTGGACTCATATCAGCACTCAGCGCAGAGCGTATCAGACCTTCAAACATAACGGAGCTCTAAACATGTACTACATAAACGTGTGCACTTAAACTTGTACATTATTAGAGTAAATCGTTATATGCATATTTACAGTAGTATCTGAGAAGCACCTATACACAGTCCCACACTAAAATACACATACCTGTAACTATGTGTTTTTGAATGAAGGCCAGGTGAAGTCTCAGTGGAGGGTTCAGTGCAGAGATCCTGAGTAGAGAACACCAGTGAGAGATTAGGTCTGTTTGTAATCCACAGCCAAAAATGTCAGTAGAGTTTGAGGATTTTTTCCTGTTTAATCAAAAACCGATTCTACTCATTCTTCTTCCCAGAAATGAAGTCTGTTTGGGAGCTGAATTTCAATCTGTCTCTACCTGCCAGTTCAGCCTTTATATCATGAGTAAACAGGATACATGTATTATTTGGGGGTAAATAAAAATAGATTCTGAATGTTAAAGTCATGAAGGTACAAATAAAAAATTACTCTGAGACATGACATGATATAGATTAGTTTTCACAAATTTGTGAAAACTAAACTGCTGGCATATTTGAACCCAAAAGCATGACAATGAAACAGTTGCAAGGACAGCTCAGTTTAATTAACAGTTCTCAAGCAAGGTCAAAACCGGGAAATTAGTCATACAGGCAAACAAAAAAAACAGAACAGGAAATGCTGGAAGAGTTTTGCGAAGACACACAAGACAACCTGACAGGGACCAAATGAAGGTGGACTGGTATATATACACTGAGAGACTCATGAGGGAATGAGCCACAGGTGAAGAGATGGGTGGGGGAAACCAGGTGAGGGGAATGAGTTGATTGCATGGTCAGATAGAGTGGCAGGACCTAAAATGTGTTGTGTTGCATACTATGCCATTATACGTTCAACAAACCTTGCATGTTTAGGTGAAATGTGAAGAAAAACATTCAGATTCTTTATTCAGAAAGCATATTATTTTGCTAGGTCAGGCATAAGACTGCGGAAAATTCAATAAGCCTAATTGATCACAGATGCTGCTTTTCTATTTTGAGCATGCACATCTGTACTTTACTGAAAAGAGTAACAGGATAGAAAGGAGAAAGGGGAATACACCCACAGCCCCAGCCTGCCAAACCACCAGGATGTCCTGAGATCTAAAATGCTTCAAGTACAGTACATGGCCATGCCCAAATATTCCCATTATACAGCATCATAGCTCTCTCTTCAGGATAAAGTTAGCTTATCTCATAATAACAGCCACTCTGTTTCCCTTTTAAAGCCTCATTTGCTGTGCCCATTGTCCCCCACCACTGCAGCCCCTGGTAATGTGAGCCCAGACCTCAGCTCAGGAATAATTCCTGAATAATTTCAGAGTCAGTTTTAGCTAACCACTAATGGTGTTAGTCATGCTTGAGTAATCCTGAATTAGCACCATCCAGGAATTCAATAGCAGGCCTGCATGGATATAAGAGATGTGCAGGGCAAGCTAAGTGCTAATTTGTGCAGACTTTCTGTGATGTTCTGTGCTGCTCCTTTGGACCTGGGGACTGTTTGGGCAAGATACAGGGCAGTCATTTCTGTTGATATATAATATCCTTTCATGAGCAGATTTGAGCCAACAGAACAGGAGCATCATTGCCCAAATGGAGTATGATCTTGAAATATGACTCTTGTTGTATAGTAGTAGTTTTCTCTTGGTCCTGGGCGATGAAAGCGAGTGATGGGGTTTAAAGGAAGATTGTTGAGTTTGGATGTTTACCACGGACAAGGTCAAGACTCATCTTCTATCTTATTATATACCGTACCAGTCAGCTTACCAAGCTTGGACTGATGGGGAGGGGGAATGAGTTAGTGTGGTGGGGAGAAGGAAGATGAGGAAAAGAGAAAGGGAAGGGGCATTTTGGAAGAAGCAAAGGGGGGTGGAGGGGACCAAGAGACGAAGGGGGTGCAGAACTGTGTCAGCATATGGGAGGGAGATTCCTCAAATAGGCCATAGCCTGGGGAGTGATGGACTGAAGAGTCACTCAGGGGTATGTGCACACACGACACACAGTCACACACACACACACACACACACACACACAACAGACACATATTACAGATACACACATATTGTATTCTGCGGGAGACCGAGGTATGACAAACCTTAAAGGAGGATGCACCGTACTGCATGGGAGCTGGGGTTTGAAATTGAACCCAACGGTAAAATTAGAGGGG
Source organism: Siniperca chuatsi (assembly GCF_020085105.1). Taxonomy (NCBI): domain Eukaryota; kingdom Metazoa; phylum Chordata; class Actinopteri; order Centrarchiformes; family Sinipercidae; genus Siniperca; species Siniperca chuatsi. The sequence goes on from NC_058060.1 coordinate 14,129,587, forward strand.
CTGAGATGCATACCTCAGCAGTTCTCAATACCCAGGAGTCTTTAGAAGGTCTCATTCTCTGTCTCTCTCCATTTCTGTCTTTCTCTCTTTTCCATTTCCATGCCTTTTTCTTGGACTGTGTTTTTCTCACCCTCATCCTCTATCTCAAACACACACACACATAGACATACATTCCGCAGAGAGAAAGAGCATCCGCCGCACCGGCTGCCAAACTGACTCAACACTTTTAACACAATTCATTTGTCACAGTAATGAAACAACCTCGGATCTCACCAGGCATTCATCAATATCATCTCTCAAACGGAGCTTCAGTCCAAAGTCTTTGCTCCTTTCTATACTTTGTCCAAATTTCTACAAACTGTTTGCGTGTGTGTGTGTATGTGATATTTGCATTTGTGCCAGCTGGTGCATTTATGGATTCAAATACTTTGATTTGCTTGGACCCATCCCCAGCACTCAACCAGACAGGAGCGCCTGCAGAGCCCAAAACTAGGCATGAACAGGTGTTGCTTTATATTCAGTGGCAGCCCAGCCTCAAGTAGGGAGGCTGCAGATTGTCAGACAAGTTATAGAACTTAAAACTTTTTCAAAGGTCAGTCGTGAGCATATCGTTGTTTACTCAGACATTTTTGCCTTGAATCTGTGATCACCAAGACAATGCATTGCATAATTTGGCCTGAAAAATGTGTTTGTCTACTGTTGCCTATCACACAAGCTGCTATAAGCAATATTTTTACATTAACAATGGATCAAATGACTATGTGTAATGTGAAAGTGATCACCCATAGTGACAAACCCACAGAGAAGTATCACCTGACTTCAATTTCATTTAGCTATACGAAGCATTTTATCATCTTTCAGCTCATTGTTTTGGTTTTACAGCCACAACTGTTTTGATTCACTAGCCCCGCTCTCATCAGTGATGTTTTTAACCATTTGAGGCAGCTGTTGTTAGTGAAAAAGCTCTGATAAACCCACTGTACACTACCTGCCCAGCACCAAATAGTAGACAGACGCAATTAGCGACCGGCTGGTTGGCAACGAAAGAGCCAGATATTTGCCTCAGGAGCTAAAAGGAGAGTGATAATGGACTCACATTTGTCCGGTGTACACAAACATGACTCCTAATTAATGCTAATGTTGCTCTTTATTTGTGTTCGCAATATCAAATTATAAAAAGAGAGTCAATGTTGTGTTTATAGCTTGTTGTTGCGAAGTTGTCAAAAAATAAATTATTGCAGGTTTAACAATCCATGCATTGTGCAAGGTGTTGGTGTCACTCACTAGTTTGATTAAATTTACCGACGCCTGGAAGAAAACCAACCAACCCTTTCGTCTCTACGCTCCACATGCCCATGTTTTCTCGCCTTTCATTTCACTCTCTTCTTGTCCCTCTGCTCTATCACACTCCCATCATTCTCTGCCTGTCACCTCCCGCCACCAGACATCCTGTCTGTGAACAGTCTACATCGCTTCCTGTGTCTGCCTGTGATTTTATGCCCACTCTACCTAAAGGGAACTGTTATGAGCCTTAGGATATGTTGTGGGCATGCTGTATACATTCATGACACATTCATGCCTCCTTACACTTCACACATTTCAGAAATAGAAGCATGTATGCTCTTGTGGTAGCATGTGTGGCAAGTGGATATCTACAGTATACATGTCAGTGGTGTGATGTAACTTGAATGCTTTAATGTCAGTTTTTAACAGTGAAGTGCTCTTAAATACGACTAGTAGCTATACTGGACCTGCTTTTAGCCACACCAGTGAAATTCCTACATGTTTGTAAGAACTCATGGCAAGAAGGAAAGCATTGTTATACTGTGTGTGACTGTTAAAAATGTCTTAAATCTGAATTTTTATCTCAGACTGGTCAGTGTTTTCCAGAGGCTGTGCTGCCTATAAACACAGCCTGAGTGTGTCCTCTGTGTATGGGTGATGCAGGGACTTATTTCTGGAGAGGAAACGGTCCATCTCTCCAGCCAACATATGGCTCCTCATGCATTTTAATATGTTACTGTCCCAGCCCGTCAAAAACAGGACAGCCCAGAGTCCAAGGACAGAGAAGTAGTCTGAAATAGAGACATCTGTCTGTTGGGGTCACTCTGACAGAAAGACAGAGGGAGGGAGGGGAGGAGTGAGGATGCGGGGGGGATGAGGAGATACAGCGTCAATAGACTGATGAAGAAGGATTAAAAACAGGAGCATTGACTGAAAGAGAGAAGGGATGGTGAAAGAAAGTGGGAGAGGAAGATGGATGAGTGGATGAGTTAAGCAGGGCAACAGGCACAGCTGTAAATACTTATAGTGATACTTGGACATCTGGATCTTTGCATTCCATGTTGCACTTGTCATGTATTGTGGAAGGGTTCCACTCACTATCTGTTCAGACAGTAAGTGAATAATCCACTGGCTTTAACTGATGCATTTCATATTGTTGCATAATTAGGTATTTTTTGAAGGGAGTCTGGTGGGAAACATGCTCCCTCACCAGTGCATGCCCTCCTATACGCTCAGTATTTGTGTTTGCATGTGCATGAGCATCTTTCGGTGGAGTTTTCAAGGGATTTGTTAAGCAGGTCACCCCCTGGCCTCTGTCTGTCTAACCATGGTACGCTCCCATAATACCTCTCAGTGCTAATGCTAAGCTCACATTGATCCCAAAATGTATTACTCTTCTGCCTTTTGGTTTTTGAGCATCAGCATAGTATAGTAGATGCGGATGCAAGCTTTTCTCATGATAGTGTTAAGGCACAGCTATTATATTGTCAGTGTCACTTTTTAAATTAATGTATTAAATGGCTTTATACTTTATCAGTCACCTTAAATGAATATTTGTTTTGCTGCTGACTGGCCTAGGATTCAAACCTATGCCTTCGCTACAGCACCTGCTGTTTACACATGATATGATATAATCATCATATATATATATATTTGTGTGTGCGTGTGTGTGTGTGTGTGTGTGTCTTTTGGGCACTGCTCCTGTGTGGTCCACCACCAGTGCAGTGCTCCAGACTGGATTAAGGTCTTGCTTGGATGTGGCTGCACTCCATTTGGAAAATCAGGATTTGGATTTGAGATAGAGGGGAGGTGTTATGTCATCCCCAAGAGTGACAGGCTGAGTGATACAGTTCAAAGATGAGGAGAAAGATTGAGGGTCAGAGAGTAGGCAAAGAAAAAAAGATCATAGAGTTACACTTACTTCAACCATGGTGGTTTTCACCCTCTTTATGTCTTTACCTCTGAGTTACCATGCAACTCTACTATTGTCTCTGTTTGTGTTTTTACAGAACGGCCCATGCCAGGACAAAAAGCGAGGCTGCAGAGCAGGCCGCCCTCTCCGCTGTGCACGACTCTGAAATTGCCAGGGCGGTTGCTAGGGAGCTCTCCCCCAACTTCTACCAACCAGGTAACCTTTAACAACAAGCCTTAATACACAACACACAGGTCTGATATTTATTTCTTCTTGTGTATGAAGGTGTTCCTAGTGGCAAAGTGTGGACATCACACAGCCTTATAAGGGATATGTGTCTGTAGTGTCTTGAGCTACTTCCCCACTGTCTGAGTAAAAAACACTTGGACTGCAGGTGCACTGAGGGGTTAGGGAGGTCACGTGTTCACTGCACTTGATGAAATGCAATACTTTTACCATTTCAAGTAGCTAAATTTACATAAATCTTTACGGGGCAGTTGACCCCAAAATCAAAAATACATATACATTTCCTCTTACTTATAGTGCTATTTATCCATCTAGATTGTTTTGGTGTGAGTTGCCACTATCCTTTTTTTAGCGACACAATCCTTGAGCAACCTCATCTGTCCATTCAAACCATGTTTTTAGGAACTGGGTAACTAGTAAGAGGTTGGGTACTTTGTATGAATAATGATGTTTGCACAGTTTTAGAGTTGTTTACACAGGCTGTGTCTGAGTCAGTAATGAGCTTGTTGTGGGTGCACAAAAGCGTAGGGTTTGGTGTTCCAGGACTGTAATCGTAGACTAGAGGTATTGAGGATGACTTCCAACACCACAATGGAGGACTGTGTTTGTACTTAGACAAAGCAGAGCCAGCTTGAAGCAGGGTACTGTATTCTGGATGGAAGCCTTGTCTCTGCTCTCAAAGGTCTGTTGTAACTGCTCGGAAATACTTGCTAAAATTTGCAGCCATAAACTCTGCCAAAAAAAAGAGAAAAAAAAAGTGAGAAAAGCAAAATGTTTTCTGTTCTTTTGGTTGTGTTTTTTAGATCATATCAAACTTGTGCTTTAGTGGAGCGTAGAAATGTCTTGGATGTATATGAGTAGCGGTCAAGGAAAACCTACTGCTCCTAATACCAAGCAGTTCTCATCTTTCCTCTGCCTGGAGGTTTAACAGGCACACTGCCATACTATACAGCAGCTCACAGCGTAGGGTGTCAACTCAACTCTGTTTAGTTCATTTACAAGGTAAGCTGAGTTTTACAAGACAATGCCAAATATAATACTACATAAATAGTGAGGGGGTACAGATCCTTTTTTGTCAAAGAGCTTGTGATGCAGGCGGGGTCAGAGGTAGAACACAAGGCCACAAAGAGTGCAACATTATAAAAGGGTGAATCAAAATGGAGTTTTTGATGTAGCATAAACGTATTTTTTCCTTTCTTGGTTTTTCTGAGAGCCAATTTAGATCAAGACTAAGTTTAACACTTTGAGAACTAATTCTGTCTTGACAAAAAATAAATTAAATCAATTTTAAAAAATGTCAGGCAAGCATTCATCTACTAAACCGGATAAGCCAGCATTTGGTTATAGGTTTTGTAAGAATTTCAACAAAGTAAACTCTTATATTGAATTAATTTTAAATTTTTCTATAGTCATCATTTGTATGAATAAGTTCTATTAATATTGTTAGCATATTCAGAAGTGCTATGTCATACCTTTTTTGTTTATTTTTATTTACAGTGCAAGATCTATGCTATCCTCGACTCTTACGCTGTGTGTAATATATTTAGGCCTATGAGCTAGCCGACCTTGGGCCCTTGCCAAAAGCCACCACAAAATAGTGGGTGACAAATAGATTGACAATGGGACCCATTCAAGCATGTCCCTTCACTAAGCCACAGCAATGGCCAGCCCAGGCCAGAGGCATCCTGCGGCTTGTTTGTGTTGTGGAAAACGGTGGTCATGCTTGGCAGGCTGGGTGATCTCCGGGTTCACAAGTCTGTGTCCTTGCCTTATAAGTCAGATCATGAATGAGAAAGTGGCCGATGTCATAATAATGTGCAGAGCAGGGCGACATCAGAGCCGCAACATTTAAACGTTCAGTTATGTAAGCGTGTCTCGTAAGCCCAGCTGAATGCCAGACAGGCACCTGCAAATAGCCAAACCCCATTTTCCATACATTCATTATATTTTTTAGTTTATGAAAGTCTTAGTCTTGTATCTGTTTGGGGAATCAAGAATGGCCTACTTTTAGGTTTGTTGCTGGTTCACGGTTTGTCCTCAGGCAGGATATCATGTTTAAGTGTAAACAGTTTCCCCTATTTGCAGCTTCCCGGCAGAATGGCCACCACTGTTGTTAACCTCAAAGAAAAAAAATGTACTGTGTACTTTAAAAAATATATATACACACCAAGTGGGTGTAGAATCCAATTTTGTATTGTCTATCTCCTTGTCTCCTAATGTTACAATACCTAGCACTGGAAGAAACTTGTGTGACTTTCCCAAACTAATCTGATTTGCATCCTCAATGTCTACCTCTACAGCGGAAATATTCTCACTTAACCCCATCCCTCTGCTTCTAATAAGTCCTCAAGGGTAACAACCAGGGATCTAAACTCCTTTTTGTTTGTAATTGGCATTTCAGACTCATAGCAGATTATCACCCAGATTGGGAGTGTGTACTTCAAAAGGGAAGAGAGGGTCACAGGGAACAGGACCCTGACCTTTATGATTGGTTCACATACAGCACCCTGGAGGGGGAGCAGCGAGGGTTAGCTAGGCGTGGCCTGTGCCATGACGTTAATTGGGCTATATTTGGTGCTCACTGGGGTCTAATGGAGACATAGCTGAAATCCTTATGCACTGAGAGGAGCTCGGCCCTGCACTCGCCCCTCTCAAGGTCTGACGCAGAGCAGCTGTCCCTTCCTTCAACTGGTCACTGGGGGGGCGGGGGTTGGAGGTTGGGGGCCCACTCCGCCCTGTTTGACCTAGTCAAGGTACAGTTAGACCAGGTGGAACCATAAAAGCCCGGAACTGTCAGGGCTGCAAACCAGACATGAGCAGGTGCTGCTCTATATTCATGGCAGCAGGTGTCGTGAAGTTTCAATACAGCAGTTCAGCTGAAGTTTAAAGTCATGCAGCAAGTTCTTATGACTTTCAAGGATACAACATGTAAGGTATTTTAAAATGCCACTGATCTGATCCTTTCCAAACAAAATGTCAAAAGCATTTTTTTTTATCTGTCCCATTTGTGGAAATGATAGTCATCTAGATGGGACATTACATTCATGTGATATGTATTACTTTGTCAGCCCTTCACGCTAGAGGTAAAACACCTTACTGCATGAAAAAGATGCAGATCTGGGAGAACTTGTGAAAGTATGCTGAATCAGACATTTCAGACTTTTTGTGGAATTAAGTGGATTAGAGTTGTATGAAACATGACAAACATTAGTTTTAAAAATTGTGCCCTTTCCCAAATATGCTGATGTATTCAGGTCCACAAAATGCAAAGTTTGTGTTTGGAAAAAGTCTGCAAAGTCTGTGGAGTTTGCTGCTGTTTCCTCATCTGGATTTGACACTTCTCATGCAGTGTCTTCCAGCATGCCATGTCTCCATCAACCACGTCAGTTCATGTGAACGTGAGGCCTTCCATGTTCTTTGAACAATGGGGTACACGTTATTTGCGTGTGTGTATGTTAACAGGAGTGGAAGTAATCTGGCCAAACAATGACAGCTCCCCCTGCCCATCTGCCAGTGTGAGTGGGAGGAAGAAGGAGAAAATCTAAAATGCTACAAATTGAGTCATGTATCGTAAATATAACAGTCTAGAGAACATGCTGAGATCACAACCCACAGAACAATACAACAAGAACACAAACCAGGAAAATGCAAATGCCTTTTACTACCACTTGAAGACATGCTATCATATACAACATATAGACATAATGAAGACTTTAAGCAAACACTTTGCCTTAGGAAATGTGCATTTCTGTCCCTGTTGACTGCTCTGTGCATCTGACAAGGATGTAAAGGCACGACAGCAACAAGTGTTGAACCCAGAATGATGATGATGATGCACAATGGCAACAGATGTGATAACAGCACATACTGTACCCCCCCCATCATACACATAGCCATGCATAGCAACACTTATACTGAAGCTCCCCTCTTGCCACTGTTATTCATCTCATATTAAGGTCAGTAGGGGTTAGGCTTGGTCTTAGACAGCCGATCCTTTCTGTTTTGTCAGAATATATGATGTGTGTGGTTTTTTGCTAAGAGTGCACTGGAGCAGAAATGCATTAACATGAAAGGAACTGGAGCTTTAACAAAATCTTGTATTCTAATTGTTGTGAGACATGTCAAGCACAGTAGCAGGAGAAACCAGGGATAGGACCCAAACACAGACACTGAGGCTGAGCAGGGGCAGTTAAATTAATTTTAATGGTGGGGAAGACTTACACAGGAAACAGGCAGGGAATGGTAAAAACCAAGGAAATCAGCCCAACAAGGCAACCAAATCTGACAGGGAGCAAGCAAAGTACAAAATCCAGGCAGGGTCCAAGAAAAACCACAGAATAACTTCAACCGAACTCACTGGTGACAAACAGGCATGCCACTTATCACAGGGACAATGACAGTCTGACAAACAGACAAGAGAAGCACACAGACTAAATACACTCAGGTGAAGGGAGATAACGAGACACAGGTGAGACTAATCAGGGCGGAGCAAACAATCAATCTGGTGGAAAAAGCAAACAAATACAGGAAGCAAAACTACCAGACACATGAGGGGAAAAGAGCATTTCAAATGATGAGGCTAGAAGAAAAAACATAAGAATAAAAATATTGAAACACACATATCTGAAATTTGAGGTAAAAAATCCTCTAAATGCTGTAATTCGGATCTTTATTTGTGTTTATTTGGGTTTGTGTTGAGTATATTTTTGTCTTGGTCATACTGTGGCCTATTTTAATGACCCTCTTTGGAGGACTGCAGACTCAGCCCAGCTGATCAATGTTCAGATGAAAGAAACACCACGGCTATTTGGGTAATTGAGTCCCAGCACACGTTCCAGCTGACCTGGCAGGATTCCTTGGTTGAGTACATCTAATAAATCTTCATCACAACAAGATCTACACATGCTAAAATATCTACAAAACAACCACAAGTAATGAGATTAATCAGAGTAAAATTTCCAAAAGATTCTTTAGCAGCTTTCTAGTGTTTAAACACACGAAAAAAAAAAAAGTTCATATTCAGCATATTTTGGAATTGAGCATGGCTTCAGAAGTGTGGTGGAAGTAGCTTTTAATGACTGCTGGTGTTGCACTTCTTTGTGAGTGTGAGGCTGGGGGTCATTTTAGTGCTGAGAATCATTCAGAAAATGCCTGGAACCCCTCGCAGGAATCTGTCCCCAAACAGACTGAAACTACTCGGGCCGCCCATGGAGCCCTAACTCTTATTGAGTTATGGTGTGAAATTAAGCTCGGCAGATATATTAAGCCCCGCAGATGTTCAAATGTCCCCCCATCTCTTTGTAGTGGGTCTTATTGGTTGTGCGGTTATGAAACAAATTAAGACTGCCATGAAGCCAAATAATACTTTGGGCTTATTGGTATTGAGGCCCAAAAGATTCTGCAATAAGGCCGTTTACGCTGATATGGGATTGGATACTCTTGTTCCCTTCTGGATTTGAAGTTTGCACAATTGTTCCTAGAGATAATAAGTGATTTTTTTCCCATTCAATTACAAACAATTGCAAACTTAGTAGGTGGCATGCATATACAAGATGTCTCATAAATCCTTGTGATTGATCTCTGAGATTAACTCGTTTTCCAACCCAATAACAGAGTTAATACTGAACGCAACACATTAGAATCACATCACCTTACACTGACTGAGTATATAGTATCTGGTGGGGGTGAATAGGGATGAAAAACAAGCAAAAATAGTTTAGAGTTAAAGCTCAATAACCTGTCTTCAGAATATTTCCCTCTTCAATACACATAAAATCAATTGTCTATATAATTTCTAGATTTCTTTCTCTATTTCAAATTGGCTATATGGGATGCAGAGATCCTTCTCTGCTCATGCCATCTGATGTACTTCAAACAAAGCAGCATTGTTAGTCACTCTGACACCATCTAATTTAGGCAAAGTGAAAAAAAACAGGCAAACAAAGAGCCTGATGTCTCTAATAAATATTAATTCAGTACAGAACAAAGGGACAGATAAAGTGTAATTTTTCTCACATGCAAAAAGATACATTCAGATTCAGGCCCTTATTAGAGGACATAATGTCCAAAATGAAAATTCAAAAGATATATAGTTAAAAGAGGAGTGCACATTTAGATGCAGGACCTCAGTCCATAAACTCCTGATGGAGAGAAAGGAAGTTAGCCAACAGTATGAGCTTCCCCAGACAAAAAAAGAGAGGCATCATTGCACCTTAAGGTCGACTCTCTTTATCTGTTCAGCCATGTTGGTTGGATGCTGAGAATTCATATGACAAGGGCCTTTCCAGGAAAACAACATACTGATGAAAGAGAATGACTGATGATAAAGATGAGCATGCAGAGGAGGCTTCCTTTGTGAAATGGTGTTTGTGACCCTGCATTAATCAGTCTATTTTTTCTTATCTGCTTCGGTCTTTGCAGAATGATTGCATATATAATGTTGATTCGTGAATATTTTATTTGAAAGTACAACTATGCATAGGGCCAGCTCTGGTTTAAATCTAGCTCACGGTGCAACACTCCAATCAGACATGAAGGATAGCAAATTAAGGGTGCTCTGCTCTCCTAATCTGGCTTCTTGGACAGTGGCTGGATCAGAAATTTCAAGCATTGCTGTTGGTTCAGGGTTTGGTTGGATCTCCTGTGTTATCATTGAACTATGTCTGAACCTTAGATAATGGGGCATTTAAATCTTGGTGGGCCTGTATGTTGTACTCTCATATGTGTGAGCTAGGTAGGTGTTACCTGCAGTTTGTGCCTCTCGTGTACTATCATTACATTCAAGTCACAGAGCTAAATATACGTTTTTCTAAAAGGTAAATCCCTTGTGATCTTTGCAAAACCCAGAAGGTCGTCTAGCTACATTTACCACAGTTTTGAAACTATTTCCAAAATCCTTTAGGAGGAATAGTTCGACATTTTGGGGAAAATGCTTATTTGCTTTCTTGCTGAGTTAGACAAGAAAATAGATACCACTCTCATGTCTGTACAAAAAATATGATGCTACAACCAGCATCCAGTTAGCTTAGCACAAAGACTGGAAACAGCTAGCCTGGCTTTGCCCAAAAATCCACTTACGAGTACCTCTAAAGCTTGATAATTAACACGTTATATGTAGTTTGTACAAAAACCAAAGTGTAAAAACGACACGTTGATTTGATTTAACAAACAAGATGTAACGTGTTAATTAGTGAGCTTTAGAGGTTCTGGTAGGCTAATTTTGTTACCTTTGAACAGAGTCATGCTAGCTGTTTAGCTGTTTCCCCCTGTTTCCAGTCGTGGTGCTAAGTTAAGCTAACCGCCTGTGGTGTTAGCTTCATATTTACTTTACAGACTTGAGAGTGGTATCAGTCTTCTTATTCTCGGCAATAAAGTGTATAAGCACATTTCCAAAAATGTATACAGGAATGACATATCTCCTTGCTCTATGACTTGAATGTAGTGATAATACAAACTGAGGTGATGCAGATGTACAGGTTTAGGCATGTACAGTATGTGTAGATTATTTATTATATTAATGTATGTCAACTCTCTCACCTCTGCAGGACCTGACTACATAAAACAACCGTTAAAGGAGCCTGTGGAGATTAAAGAGGTCCCTATCGAAAAGAAGGAAAGGTCCCCAAAAGATTCTCCCCACTTTTACCGCAAAGGTACCACTCCTCCCCGCTCCCCTGTGACCAATCCTGTAGCCACGCCTCCCCCCTCGCCTCACTCTAGCAAGAAGAAAGGTCAGCTCGCCAACAGCACCAGTCGCAAAACCAGCAAAGAGGAAAAACCTTCCCGCAAGACAAGCAAAGAAGAGAAGTCAAGTCATAAGACCAGCAAGGATGAGCGGTCTAGTAGAAAGCTGAGTAAAGAGGAGAGGCCGTCCATCACCGATGGCCCCAAAGGTTCTCATGTGCATGTTGAGGCTCCACCGAAACCCACTAAAATTCAGCAGTCTACCACTGCATCTGCTCCTCCCTCACAGCCTCCTGCAATTCCAGTCAATGGCGAGCTCCACAGCGAGTACCACAGTTACTACGTTAAGGCCCCTTCAAGGGTCCCCCCACCCCCGGAACCTGAGGAGGATCTAGAAGAAGAGCCTAGTGCCCTGGCCCTGGCACGTATGCCCCCACAACCCCCTAGGTCCTTTAGTACCCCCACTCCAAAGCCAGCCTCTATACGGGAGAGCAAGAGCGACCAGAAACTCAGGAAGCAGGATTCCCTAAAGCCAAAGAGCCTCGCAGACACAAAGAAAGCCAGTATGGAGATTGCAGAAAGCATGGAAGAAACAGTAAGTATCAGTCTTAGGACAGGAAAAAGTGTTTTTAAAGAAATAGTTTGACATTTGGGGAAATATGCTTATTTGCTTTCTTGCAGAGAGTTAGATGAGAAGATCGATACCACTCTTACATCTGTACGGTAAATATAAAGTTGGAGCCAGCAGCGGGTTAGCTTAGCTTAGCACAAAGACTGGAAACAGGGGCAAACAGCTAGCCTGGCTAGGTCCAAAGGTAATAAAACCTGCCTACCAGCACCTCTAAAGCTCACTAATTAGTAAACATGCTATATCTTGTTTGTTTAATCCATTCAAAATCTGTGTGTAAAAACAACAATCGTCATTTTACTGGGGGTTATGTACAGAACTATTTCTTGGACAGGACCAGTAGATTCCTGGAGTGTCCGCTGGTTGCCTGGTAATTGGTCCCAGTTGCAAGTGTGATGCGTGTTAATGAGTGATTGAGTGATTGAGTGATGAAGTGATGAATGATTCTATTATCCTTTGAAGATAGCCAGGCTAGATCTTTCCCTGTTTCCAGTCTTTGTGCTAAGCTAATCTAACTGGCTGCTGGCTGTAGCTTCATATTTACCGTACAGACATGAAAGTGGTATCAATTTTCTCATTTAACTTTGGCAAGAAAGTGAATGAACATATTTCCAAAAATGTAGAACTATTCCTACTGCCTACTTCTTTCCATTCAAATGATTCTTATTTTGAAGATAGGCAGTACAGATCATTTGATTGTTGTTTGATTATTTTGTGATATCTGATCTATCTCATAATGTCCTTTTTTGCAGGGTCCTAACTCGATTCTTGTTGCTATGGTAATGCTGTTGAATATTGGCCTTGCAATTATATTTGTCCATTTTCTGACATGATGATGCTGTTTCTCAGGTAAGTTCATTTATTTTTCTAGACACATTTATTCATCAGCAAAAATGAATAAGGAGTAGATGAATTTATAAATTTCTAAAGATGAAAATACATCTGCCCTTTTTACTCATGTCTTATGTATCCTGTGTGTCACAATGTGTTTCTGAAATGTGACAAGCAGCCAATTAAATCCAAACAAATTTTTTATGTTGCAGTGAAAACATGGCAACCGGGACAGTTGCATTGCCGGCCTTGAAAAATGAAAATGGCGCCAGTGAGACACAGGGGCAGCCATAGGTGTTTAGGAATCAGCATGACACCGAAGAGAATCAGGAGGAAGGCATCACTACCACCAACCTCTCATGGGCCTTCTTTAGGGCCAGCCCCGTGAATTAGCACTCCTTTGGCTTCTCTAAAAGCTGAGGTGAAATGCCGTGTCTAGTGAGATAAAAAAAAGTTTAAAAATACAACCAAACATACGCAGTCTGAAAAAAGAAGTAATTGAAACCCACACGTGTGCTGATCCAAGCACTGGTCTCTGTAGCCCACTGCCACTGCCTTGGCAGATAGCGGTGGGCTGACGGACTTTGCTGGAAGAGTGTGGAGATGCACTTTTAGATGACGGGAGCAAACAGCTGCCTTTCTATTTTGCCATCTGACGGTTTGATGGGGAGATGTGAGCCCGGCGGCTGGGAGGGGGGGCACAGTCGCAGCAGGAGCGTGCTCAGGTGTTGGGAGCATTTTCTGGGGTTCACACCACTCTTGCAACAGGAAACTGGGCACGGCCGTTGCCAGCAGTCAGTGCTAGCACGGTCACTAGCCAGTCTTACTCTGTTTACCCAATCATCACCGCAGCTTTCTCGAGCTCCGTCCATTGTAACCCAGGATACACTGCTCTGAAACACTCCCCGTGCATGGTACAGTTTTAACATTTTGTTTTTGTTTGTTTTCTGTTTTATTGTAGTTTTATTTTGTTCATTGTTGTTCTCTGAATGTCCGTTACCTGCAGACATATGCTTGTGGTTGAAAAGGAAATTTCTTCTCTTCTCAAAATGAGTAAACAAATTTGTTTTCCCTTTTACTCATTTCTAACAATTGAGTTGTAATTTGACATTACACATTCATGTTACTGAAAGTGCAATATGTTATTTTTTCAAAGGAAAGCTTATAGTATATTTTGCCAAAAATAGGGGAGGGGGTGAATTATAAAAATCCTATGTTCCATTTATTTTGTCAGACACTCATAATCTGAATAGACTGGTTTTGAGAGAGGTTGCCGATTAAGATCCAGCATTGTGTTTAGGAAGGAGGTTCACACTTGTGAGAATGAAGTAACAAATGTCTTATGCTATTTATTAAATCAGAAGGAAAATGATTTCATTGTACATGTCTAGACCATTTTGCTTGAATTCCTTCATTGCAATCTTTGCTTTCATTGTTTCAGTATACCACTAAAATGCAAAGACGCAGTTCTCACAGCTGCTTCTGTAGGCCTAGCAGTGCTTGCATGCTTATGAGACTGGATCAAAACAGTCTTGTGGACAGTGGAAGTTGAATTTATTCAGGTTGAGGCCATGGGGAATGTGGCACCAGGGAGAAGGAGAGATGCCTTTAAAAGTCTTTAACAGTACTACTGTTTACCTCAGAAAAAGATGAGGAAGGGGGGCGGGGAAGAGATACCATCCTTGTCTTAACTTTGTCGTGTGGGGATACTTTGACTGTTGTCATCACCTGAATCATGCTTTTAACTTGCCTCATCGTAGCTGTTTGTAGTCTTTGTTGCAGGTATGGCATGAGTTTCTTTGATTTTAAAAGTGGTTATTTATATGGATGACATTTACTGTCATCACTACCAAGATTAATTATTTATTCATTGTGCAACTGATGTGTGTTGTAAACATTGGTCATCATAAAAAGGGCTTTAATATGGCTAGATTTTCTTTGCTGCAATTCAGTTTTGAAGTTCAACTTGACTATATTGTCTGTTACACAATGAGCAGCACATTACATTTGGAGAATGCTTCAGCCAGTTAGATGTTTGCAAACTGTCCACATAACTACTGGAAACTAACTATTAAAATCTATTCAACATCTGGAGTAGACAATAAAAGCAGACCAAGAAACTAAATTATTAAAAAATAGTGTTATTTTACAAATGTGATGCATTAAATAACAATTTTTCACCCTTTCTTTGCTACACCCTCTTTTTCTTGTTTTAACTGTCTTCACACAAGCATAGTGAAGACTGACGTTTCAGAGGGTTTAACAGAACAGCCTGTTTATGGGATATTTTTTGAAATGCAACATTGCATGTTGGAGTCATTTATATATAGATTATTATATACTATTTGTAAGGATTTTTACAGAGCACAATCCAGAATCTGGTATGAGTTGGTATTTTTCTAACAATTTGCACACCTGTATTTTGACAATGACTATAACTTGTTTGTAATTGGTAATGTAATGCACATATGTTTGACAGTGGAAAAAAATACTTTATTTCTAATTGGATGTACTGTATGTACCATTTGAGGATGTGAAAGGCAGATGTACTTGTTTGAGTATTTTAGGATATAACGAGGAACTGCGGGAGACTTTTGATATCTCAAGGTTCATGTTACCCCACTGATTTGTGCAAAGTCTTTGGAGATGAAGTTATGTGTATAACAATAAAGATGTTATGCCTTGTTAAACTATATTTTGCTTATTTCTGATATTTTTTACACTCTGACACCAATATGCGTCATCCCAAAGATCATAACTTTCAACCTTCCAGGTGTTGTGACTTTTTTTTCAATATATCAAATAAATTACTCTTATAGAAATCAGAATTGTTATGTGAACATTAACAATGTATAATAAAACACAATACAGCACAGCATATGCTATACAGCTAACATTAATGCAGCACATACAGTTACACTGCCATAAAATCTACAGATGGATTTGAATAGATGCATGCAAGGATTTCCACTTGTCTTATAAAAATGTTTTAAATTCCAGCCTCGTGTTCACTTCTTTGTATCTCCGAGGTTCATCGTCTCATCTGTGCTTAGTCTCCTAGCAATGATGGCCTCATGGTGACCTTCTCATAATGAGATCCGGGGGGAAAAGAGTAGGCATGAAATCAAAGTATCTTCATCGGGGTCTCATATTAGCAGTGCAAGCGCAGGCAGGTGCCTCAGTTTGTCTGGGGTCAGTTTGTACTGTTTCCACTGCTTGGATTAGTGTAGTGTTACACCAGCAGCGGCACCTGCCTGGAATCAACAACGCCATGTCATGCACTTGCTGTGCCCTCTGCCCTGACGCCGGCAGACACTGCAAAACCTGCAGAGTTTTCTCAAAATTTACACTGTTTCATAGTGTAAATTTTGGTTTTCTGTGGAGTTGATTGGGCTAGCAGTAAATTTCAGTTCTTAACTCACTTATATTGGTATTTGATTATCATAACTGCATATGGCAAGTTCCTACATTATTTATTTGTTTACTTTGTCTTACAGGTTAAAATATCAGGTGTCATTATATGCATAATCCTGGCACTTAAAACCCTCATGTGAAGCAGAACTTGTCAGTAATAGTATAGAATATCTCTGTTACTATTCTGATATGGCACAACATGCTGGACAAGATGTTGTTGCTCAAGCAGTCCTGGACAAATATAAACCAAAACCTTATAAGCATATCACCTCCATAGGGACCATTTAACTAATTCCAGTGACAGCTATGATCCTGACAAGGGTGGAGAATCTACAATAATCTTGTTTATATTCAGCAAAGGTGGATGTGCCATCTACTGTACAGGGAAGAGACTCCATATGAATTCACTGCAGCAGGACTGTGGTTGACAACAGAACAGCACAACACATGCCAACCTGACTCTGGGATGCATTTGACATGTATTTGATTTTGGTCGCACTGCACCTTGGTCTGTTAAAAGCTTCTCACTTGCCATCTGACGAACTTACCAGCCACTTTACATTATTTCTCAAGTTTTCACAGCTACCAAAGGTGATTTTGCCTGAAGAAAAAAGTAAAATTTAGAGATGTGCTAAGGAGGACCACAGGTGTCATGGAAATGGTTATTAAGCATTCCATTAATTAATATCTAAGTGGACAATAAAAACAGGACTGAATAAAATATTTTAAAATTAATTAATTACTCCATAAATTAAGAGACTAAATTATTATTTAAATTTAAATGGGCAATAACATGAAGAAAAGGAGCTGCAAGAAAATGGAACTGCAAATGGAAAATGTATTTATTAATTTAATGAAATGCTTTATTTAAACTATTTATAGATTCATTCATTTGTAAGATCTTTTATTAATTCCTGTTTTTATTGTCCAGTTAGATATGAATCAATCAAATGCTTAATAACCATTTCCATGACACTTGTGGTCTTTCATAATACGTGACCAGTTTGGACTCAATAATAACTGGCCAGATTTTGCACCCACTGAATTTGTTACATATTATGCTTTCATAAGTAATGATAATTAAACATTTAAAAAATGATAATCTATTAAAAGGTGACAATCTAGGACCTAAAATATTCAGATTTTTTCAGCCACTCTAGATCAATAGCAAAATAAATGTATTGCTTACATTTTATTTTAACCCCCATTTAGCATTTTAAAGTAGTATTATAATTGTAATAAATAAATGAGTTTTAACACACAATAATGTAGTTTTAAGCAGATATAAGAACATTTTTAGCCTTTACCAATGTATTTGTCAACTATAACTCCTCCTTTATAACTCCTCCCATGAAGCATCCTCAACTAGTATATAAACAGTTAATGAATGCGTTATAATTATATAACATCACATAGTTGTAATCATATATAATAAATTGTAAGTTTTAAACCTGAATAATTAGTACATGTGACAAACAGATAAACAGTTAACAATTTTAAAAAATGATACTTTACTTACTTTGGATTATATACTATTTATTGTTTATATACTGCTTATAAATGCTAAATGGGGGGAATTTTAGATTGTTACAGGTAAATTGTTATTGGTAAATTGTGTACATTTGTTGCTGATTGGTTGATTAAGATTAAATCAACTATGATTTCAAAAATTATATTTCTTTATCTGCTGTGTGTCTGTGAGGATTGGCTTGGACATACAGTATAAGCATCTTAAGTCTGGCATATACGCACTAAGATGAAAGCATGTGTTTCTCATGCGTATATTTAACTTCCCTCTCTAAGCCCAAGCCTCCACCTTCTGACTAAAATGCAACTTGGTTGTGCTTCTAAAATTGGATTAAGGCTTGTAAGCAGTGAGGGGATATCAGTGCCCAGCATTTTTAAAAACTGTTGCTAAGACATCAGTATTAAGCAGATCCCCTTTCCATGCCTTGCATAGCTAGCTTAGCTTAGCATCACTTCATCTGTTATATTTACACAAACAAATCTCAGTTATACAACCATAAACCTATCACACTATCATCTAAAGTAAACTATTATCAGTATCTTATCATTTAAATACACAGCACTTTCTTTTTTTGTCACATGCTAACGTTCCCACATGCTGTTTTTTGTTTGACAGCACATGGATGACTAAAAAATAAACACAATTCACTTATATGCCATTTAAGCACAAGACTTTTCATGTCCTGTTGACAAGACTTTTCATGACATGTGAGTTATGGTGGAGGTTTTATCATAGGGGTCTGTAGGGGAGTCGTTATAGTTTAAACAAGCAAGGCCTCAACACAGTGCATTAGCCTCAAGCTATTGTAAGTAAATGGTTGTCTCACATCCTCTTATCTGTCTGTTATGCCATTTGAAGCTTTCATCATGTGGGGAGTAGGGGCAATAAACTAACATTGTTTTGTAGAAAACAAAAAAGTAAAGCAGGAACATCTTTTGAAGGATGATTTTATGATTTGGGAAGATGCTGTTTCTCCTATGCATCATTCTCTGCTTGTGATAGGTTGTGAGCAATCCACTGTGTCTTAATGGTTGCACAAGTTGGTGGCTTTGAATCATCTGTTGTATTGCAGGGTGCACTGATAATGACAATCATAATAATGTTGCTTCAGTGAACAGCTCTGCTACCTGTGCATCTATTTATCCAAGAAACACATGATTAAGAGACTCCACCACTGTGTTTGGGTACATAAGGGTATCACATTACAGAACAGCAATCATGATGACCACACTTTTTTTTGTCAGCTTGTAGTAAGATTCCTGAAGAATTTAATGATTTAACAATTCACCAGACATTATGTCCATCCAAGAATCGCACATGACAGATGTGTGCCCCGTGAGTCAGTGTTCAAACTATCACCAAATGGTATTACTGTGTGTGGTGTGGTAGCAACGAGAGCTGATATGCTTTAGCATGTCTGAGCTTGAATTCACGCAGTAAAGCTAGAGTCTAATATGTCTTTCTTACACATTATGACACATTATAACTATCACAGGTTTTCTTGATGATAAGGCTACATGAACCAAATTCCATTATAAAAAATTGAAAATAAGCTCTTTATCAAAATAGGTATATTATTTCATTGGTGTATTTTAACAGTAATGAAATAAATACATATTATTAATTACATTGCATATAATTATTTCACCTTTCATCCAATGAGACATAATTGTTTGTGACATGCCATGGGTTAATGATGCTCCTCTCCAGCGAAGGTTCATGAGATTAGGACCAACATGAGAATTGCAGGGCACAGTGACTTGCTGGAGGCAAAAGGGACAGTAACCTCAAATTCATTGTGACAAGCCTTTCCCTTATTTCAGAGACACTATTCCCATACTGACCTGGTTTCATTCAGGGCCTCTACAACTAAGCTATTGTACTGTTCATAAATGATTCTATGTATTGACATTTGACCGACTCTGTGGTATTGAAACTGGTCGTGAAAAGGGGGGAAATGTTTAAACCACATATGAACCAAATGAAATGAACTTCATTGTGTCTGCACCTTTGCTAGCCTATAAGAATGCAAACCATGCTGAATATGTCACATTTGGCTGTCTAAGATGTCAGACAAACACCAACATTTAATTAGACTAACAAGCATTAAGATGGACAAGTGCCTTTTCTAGCAAGTTAACTGCATCCCACCATTTCCAGAACGGCCTGGGTGTGTGCAAGAAAGTGTGATCTGAGAAAGTATGTAGTTAATGTGTCAAAGGGATGGATGATATCACTTGGCATGACAAGAGAGTTTACATGTATTGTGTGTGTGTGTGTGTTTGTGTGTGTAAGGGCCCACAGCAGCCTCCCCAAAATAGAGCTGAGAGCAGCTGCAGCGAGGTGGGTCGTATCAGAGAGACATCAAAGCGGCTGCCGCCACCCGCCCGCTCTGATCATAAGCACTAATGGTGTAATGGGGGACTGGAAGGTCAGTGATTGTTTTTGGTTGTATTTATGTGTGAGTGTGTGTAAGTGTGTGTGTGTGTGAGTGAGTCAACAGGCAAGACAGGCAGTCAACAGGCAGGACGCTACTAGAACTTTCTGGAACATAAACCAACAGCATAGCTAAGCCTAGCATTACTGTAAGACAAATACCAGGTCAGGTGTCACCACTGCAGAAGACACCATTGACATCTGTTGTAGCAATGAGCACAGTCAGTTAAGTAAGACTGGCCAGAGCAGTCTGGGAAAATGGACTCATTTGACCCACCTGTGAGTCAGTTGTGGATCCCTAATATCTGTGTGTAAATAAACAACAGTATAAGGGGGAAAAAATGGTAAAACTCCTTACTGTTTTCCACGAGGAGCACCCCACCTCTGGGTCAAACGGCACAATTTACAGACACACTCAGTAGTCTACTCTTATTAGTGTCACAGCTCAGATAACTCTGCGTCCATTTGGAAGCCTCCGATTTCAACAGTCATCACTTTTCCTGCATGAAAGGACTCCAGGCAGGATCAGGGCAAAGGCACATTCTGAACCTGACCGTGACTACAGCATGTGCCCACTTCTCAACTGTCTCTGATCTATGACGGACACCCCTTTACCTACCTTTAGAAGAGACTTTATGAGCTGTAATGTTTGGTTGTTAATACAAACAACAAATTTAATGAACTAGTTTAGAAAATGTGGGTCTTTAAGATGTGTTATAACACTATTCACACAGGTGAATACTCTTATAATTGTCCTGCCATCCTTGTGTAATCAAAATAATATAGGCTACAATATGCTGAAGTGATTGATTTCTACTCACTGAACTTTGGAAAGTGTATGATAGCACAGAGTGCATGCCTTTTCTCCCTCTCTCTATCATTCTTTTTTGAATCCAGATTTATGAGCCTGCAAAATGTCTCTGTCATGTCCAGTCAGCACCTGCTCTTGCTCATCACAGCCAGTGGAGACAGTCAGGGAGGGTAATCTGAAACACAGGCGCCCCCTATATGCTTCACGGGACATCTCTTCATGGATGGCCTGTAAACCAGTGTAAATTTGACAAGTCATCTCAGCTCTTTATTAAAATTAAAAATTAATATCCTTATTTCCCCTCGCTTATCTAAACTTCTTATCTAGTGACACCGACTTATATTGAACAGCGGAGGTGTAAATGTTCATCATCCAGAAATAGCCTCTGCTTTGCACATAATTTTTTCACTTGCACATTTTGTGATTACAACAGATGGCATTTTATAAAAACGTTTAGTCTCCTTGGAAAATTGAAGAAGGACTTTGGACAAATAAATTAACTGGAATTAACTGGGACCGTTTCTCTCCGCAAATTAATTCTACGGAAGAAATTTATCGCGGACGGGTGTTCCTACAAATTAGTTCCGGGTATCAACAGCCTGGTGGCTAACATTAGCTGAAACGCAATCTCCACTACACATTATACTACAGAGTGGTAAGAAACAGTGCTGTGTTTCGATTACATGTTGTGTCTTAGCGTGTCTCTATCTGTTTATCCGATAAGAATTGCAAACACTAAACAATCGATAAAAGGAATTATAATGTTATCGCTCGTTCGGCAAGGCGTTAGCTTGCTAGCTAACGGTTGCGAATTCACTTAAAAACATTTTGTCTGGAGAAAGACGTGGCCACTAATCCAATTTCAAACTGAATTAGAGCAGAGAAGTTGCAGTTGTAGTTATTCAGATTTATTTTAACAATAGCCACGTTACATTGTGGTACATTAACATTACTGGTAGGTTAGCTATTTGTTTGAGCTGGCTTAACTCAACGTTACACGGTGATTTTCATAAATTCACTAAACAAATTTAAGGCCTAACCTAACATTAGCTAACGGAAACCTTAACGAAAGATGATTGTTTTACGCAACATAACAGCATTACAGCCAGTGTCCAGCCTAGGCGACTTTCTAACCTTATTGTATGTTCGAGGGTGTTGGTGTCCTAATTAAGATGTTTCTGTGTTGTGTTTCTATCTTCCGTGTCAAGGTTAACAGAAATATCGAACAGGATGGGTGAGTACCTTCCCAGAAATTCATAAAATTTGCCAATTCATAAAATGTCTGTTCACACCAGAGTAGGTGTTTGTGCCGAGTCACAGATGTCTCATTTGTTAACGTTTCTCTTAAATAGCACAATCTCTGGCTATTCTCCAAAGTCACTACCGTTATTACAGTTGGTCAAATGTGTGTGTGTGTGTGTGTGTGTGTGTGGTACTTAAGCATTTGGCTTACACCTGTTTGAGATTGTCACTTTGTGTTGCTTCATAGATGGTGAAGAGAGAACCTACGGTGGCTGTGAAGGGCCAGATGCCATGTATGTGAAGTTGATCTCTTCAGATGGCCATGAATTTATTGTGAAAAGAGAACACGCCTTGACATCTGGGACTATCAAAGCCATGTTAAGCGGACCAGGTGAGGATTCATGCAAATTAGTCAAAGTATAGCAAACTGCTATATCTTCTAACGTTAAAATTAACACACCTATGAATATACTAAAGGTTCTCTACTTTACATTAACTGAAATAATTTTATTCCTGGTAAATTAGTAAAAATCCGCCATGCCCAACAAATAAATAAATTCATCAGCACACCCAATGGTACTGATAAAGAAGTCCAGTGCAAATTGAAATAATTTATAATGCAACAATGTGACACATTTTTGGGACCTGTCAGACATAAGTGGGGGATTCGCTCGTGGTGGTGAATTACATACATAGACTGTGCACTACAAGACACCCATCAGTAACAATAAGGTTGAATATGCTTGTAGAATTTAATATTTTCCAGGTGGATTATGCCTGAAATTTAAGACTTTTTTTTTTTTTTTTGGATTTAACAGAAGTAGCTTCTGTTAGCTCTGAGATTTGCCAAATGTTGGTAGCCATACAAGGTTGGCAAGAGCCTAATGAGAGACAGAACAATAAACTAAGAATTGGAGGGATTGGTAAGGAGTGTCAGAGCATTATGTTTGTTGGTCATTAGTGCTGCCCAGATAAATTTGACTTTACTGTAAACTGTAGATACCAACACTGAATGTTATTAAATCTGTTGAACAAAAAGTTTGCTTGAATAGTTTCAGGCAGTACTGTCTTAATACCCAGCAAAGTATGTCCTGTGGAGTGGTGTAACCTGAGATTGTTTTTACTGGGCATTTAAAAGTAGCTAAAATATACTGGAATCATTCAGGAGTGCACAGTCTGTATATTTAAAAAAAAAAAATAAAAATAAAAATACTGACATGTCTACTTTGGACCAAATTAAAATCAGAGCTGCTCCTCTGTTAATAATTCAACTACCTCGTCTCCCCTCGTTAAACATGTTATGTATGAACAGGGTTTTACTTTAATAAAAACATTATTAATCATTTGTCAGCCTAGTTGCCATAAGGCTGTATAGGAAATGTGTACAGTAGTGATGCTATGCATTATTAAGGTGTTTATTTAGTCAAGTCAAGTTAACTCTGCATGTCCAGGTGGTGGCACTATGCTCCCTCCATACAACGGTTTTGTTGCCTTCTATTAAATGTGGATTATAGAACTTTTTCTTGGATGTCATTGATACCTGCCATTGTTTTGTGCCTTTTTTATGTTAGTGGGTAGCATCTTTCAGAATTATTCTGTTTTATAGCTACTTCCAGCATAGGATATTCCAGGTGTATTTCTGAAATTGCATGAATTCAGAATTGGTACACTGTAACCCTCCATCTGCAGGTCAGTTTGCTGAGAATGAAACCAATGAAGTGAACTTCAGGGAGATTCCATCTCATGTCCTGTCCAAGGTCTGCATGTACTTCACCTACAAGGTCCGTTACACCAACAGCTCCACAGAAATCCCTGAATTCCCCATCGCTCCGGAGATCGCACTGGAACTGCTGATGGCTGCAAACTTTTTGGATTGCTAAATTTACAGAGATAATGTAGCAACTTAAAACATTTTTAGATTTTTTTGAATATTTAAATTGTTTTGCCATTTACATCATATGAAACTTTTTTTTTTTTTTTTTTTGCACTTGGCTTTCTGTCATAATTTTATTAGTATTAAAGGATTTCATTTTAATGTAATAAATGGATAGGGCAGGCTGCATCACTTGCCCCAGAATGTGATAGATGTGCCCCACTCCGTAAATATTTCCTCACCCCTCCACCTTTAATAAAGACCTGTTTGGTGAGCACTTTGTTGCCAATTGCTACCTTGTTCCATATGAAGTACATCTGACTTTAAATACCACTTTCAGAAAAACCTGCATCATACTTCAGTTGTGTTTTTTTTATTTTATGTTATTCTAGCTCAAGTAAAACATTAGAAAATGCTTGAAAGACCACAAAGAACAGTCGGCAGAGATATTATATACACTAAAATGTATAATTTGTTGTACATTAGTGGTTAGACATAACAGGGAGGAGATCTGTCTTAAAAATGTTGCTCTTACTCACCTGCTAAGGATGTTTGGAAGATAAAGTGGATACCTTGTAAAAGATGTCAAATTCTCTGTTAGGACAATAATGTAATAACAGCTTGGAAACAATAAAAATTCACATGTTTTTTGAATCTATTACAAAATTAATAATGTAATTATACCCGTTATCCTTTGTAATAGGAGAACCACAGTGGTTGATTATTATTATTTTTTTCTTTTTCATTGTGAGAGGTAACAACACTGTTGAAATTGCGTTACGAGAATATGTTACACCTCAACGGTGGTCGCTTAAACTTTTTTTAAAGTCTAATTATGTTTGGAAGAACCTGCACTAATGTTCAAATGTTGGATTAAAATGGATTTTGGGAAACTGACAATGATCTAATTAACGTGAGCTTTTATGTTCACACAGTACATATGCCTAGATGGATTAGCGAAAGATTTTCCAAGATGGTGAATTGGTAGTCAAAATGTGGTAACATTGTGGCCTCATCAACAGTTAAGTATTTAGGGCTGATGAGGGGGTATATGTTACATGTTACAGAAGAAAACTGTGCACGCATGATATTTCAGGTACCCTTTTCTGATTTACACTAAAGAAAGTGGCTCTATGATCAATAAAATATGGCAAAATGACAAGTGCAAGCTGATGGATATGATCTTATAATTCTGAATAAATGTTGCTTTGAACATGCATATATGTCTTTAAGCACCTATCAGCAAATTTTCAATGTGGTTACATCTTACTGCATGAAATACTGTAATACTTAGAGTGAATGTGGAGAGTCTTTTAAGCTATTATCTGGCTTATTAAGTTGCAACCATATCAGGTGGGAGCTCATATCATATTTCAGTTATTAGCTACAGACTGAAGGTTTTTTATTTGGGAGAAACCTCAGGAGGCTTAGTCAAATTTCACTTCAGTTGAATAAAATGTTCTAAACTTTGCTGGCAGATGAATTGATATACAGTGGTGTGAAAAAGTGTTTGCCCCCTTCCTGATTTCTTGTTTTTTTGCATGTTTGAAATGAAGACTTTGGAGTGGCCTAGTCAAAGTCCTGACCTGAATCCTATTGAGATGCTGCTGGCATGACCTTAAAAAGGCAGTTCATGCTCGAAAACCCTCCAATGTGGCTGAATTACAACAATTCTGCAAAGATGAGTGGGCCAAAATTCCTCCACAGCGCTGTAAAAGACTCATTGCAAGTTATCACAAACGCTTGATTGCAGTTGTTGCTGCTAAGGGTGGCCCAACCAGTTATTAGGTTTAGAGGGCAATCACTTTTTCACACAGCACCATGTATGACTAATGTTTAAATTTGTTTGATGATCTGAAACATTTAAGTGTGACAAACATGCAAAAAAATAAGAAATCAGGAAGGGGGCAAACACTTTTGCACACCACTGTACTTCATGTACCTTAGACAATCTGGCTTTTATGTACAAAGGGGAATGAAAAGCTACAAGGTTTTAAACTAGTTATACATTTTTGATTCTTGGAGTTTTCACCAGAATTTTTCTTTTTAATAAAAGGAAGCTTAGATGACAGAAAAAAACAAGATATTATCACCCAAGTGTATGAGATGCTACAATAAAAAGCATAATCCATTTAGTGATTTAAGATGAATATCTAACTGAATGATACTATGGTTAATCAGAGTGTGTTTTTAATATGTTACTTCAAGCAAAGTATTTTCCTAATTGTGATAAGTTTAATAACTAAAAGACAAACCCAGACAGATCCTCCCTAATGTCCCATGTGACCTGATTGGATTTTAACACATTTCTTCAATTTTATGAAATGTTATTGTAAAGCTGCTAAATAGTCCGTTAACGACATAAAATGAGTTAGACGTGAGCGGGGTCTTGGCTCTGACGGTGCACATCAGTGGTTTGTTTTCCTCTGTCAAAACAGCTTCTCATGTCACGTGACTCCCTGACGTACAGTCCTCCACTCTGCGCTGATGCAGGGGGGTTTCCATCATGGCGTCGATGCAGGTAAGAATACAATTGACAGCGAACGTATATTTATAATTTACCTGACCTTTAGCCTGGTCTTTCCTGGTAGTTTATTAACCACTTCATTTAGATACATGTATATGTTCGAAGTAGTGATGACATTAAAGTAAAAGCGATGAGATTTGTCTAAACTGTTCAGGGTTAGCGCTAGGTCTTTGCTAGCAATACAACTAGCCCATCATCATCAACAGCACCAAGTCGAGGCTAGCATAGAAACCAGCTTCCTGGATACATATATTGATGAGTGGCGATGTATTTATTTCGCAGCAACACATGGATGATAATTCAAGGGATGTGATTTTATCAGTTGAAATTCATTCTAATATTTTAAACGAGTGCTAACTGCTATTTGGCTGCCGATGACGTTAGCTAGCTTACGAGACAGTGCGCAGATTGACTAGTTCCAGTTTCCTCTTGAGCTGAACAGGTGCATCGCTTTCTTAAGATAGCTGTGTCGAATCGAATCTGAAAACCCATAAAACCTACTTCGTAAGTTAATCGACTGATGACCTGGGTTTGTTGCTTATATCTTACACTTAGCCATCGTTTCATCTGCCGTCATTAAATGATATATCTAAACATCATTGAGATAACATTGATATTTTACGGTGGTTTGGTTATGGATCGCTCGAAACGCTAATTTGTTTTTATTTGATTTGACTCTCCTATTTCTTTACTATGGTTTGTATATCGTCGTGATGCTATATTTAAACATTTTTGAGTATAGTAACGTTAGAAACCCAAACACATTCTCTCCCACAGAAAAGGCTACAAAAGGAATTATTAGCCCTGCAAAATGATCCACCCCCCGGAATGACGCTTAATGAAAAAAGTGTACAGAACACCATAACACAGTAAGTATTTATTTATTTATTTTTTTGCATGTGATTCATTTATTTCAGCATGGCAGCATTGTCTAACGCAATAAACTTTAGGACACAATCACCTACACCTACAGTAGTCATTGAAGAAGGTTTGCATCTATGAATAAACTCAAATCTCATGTGGCTTTGTAAAATGTCATGTTTCTTCACTATGAGAGAGCTGTGTGGTGAGCATGTCTGGTGCCACACATGCATTAAATGTTACTGTTGCAATAGAAGTGGTATTAAGACACAAAGCTCTTGTAGCCTCAGCAGTGACTGGCGAGGAGGAATCAGGGTCATTTCAGTGACTGGCAGCTCTGGCCCTCAGTAGAGTGTCTTAGCACGGTGTCACTATTCATCCTCATAAAATATTTAACAGTTGGCATGCAGGAGTTGGGCTAGGGTAGCAAGGAACAGAGGCTGCTTAGCTGACCTTTCTGTCTGGGTGTCTTGGTGTTCCCTTAAATGACCATGATTATGTTATCTGAGTGTGTCAAATTGTGTCTGATAAGCAGTAAGGATGAACTAAGTTGTAGTCTTGCCATCATTCAAATGTCTTTCAGTTGCAGGCTCGCAACATTGACTTTGAAAGTTACTACCTGATTGTGTTGGTTGGAATGTCATCCAGTTTCATTGCTTGGCACTTTTGCCGTCTTAAAGAGGCAATACATTTTACAGTGCTTGTGGCTAGTTTACGAAACTGTAACAACAATGAAAGATCCATTACTTTAGCATCTCCCTCATTAGATAACCAACGCCTGGTCAGACAGAATGAATGTTTTGTGTTTTGCATGACTGACAAGTCTCCGAACTTGTTCAGCCGGCTTCTGCATTCACTGTGCATCTCAGGTTTGAGAACATAACATTTCAACATCTTTTTGTCAACATCAACTCTGACCTTGAAAGGTCTGTTGAGCCTAGGTTAGTTTTCTGTCATAGTAATTGAAAGTAGTAGGGATTTGCCCGTCTTATCATATGTGTCCTAGTGGTGTAAAATACAAATACTGCTTGACATTCAAGCTAACCTTATCCCTTTTAAAAAACAAACATGGTGGGGAACTCACTAGTGACAATGCTGTGCGTGTGGTAGTGATAAGGTGACCATATGTTTTTAGTTTTATAGCTTTGTTTATATAGTACATTTCGTCTCTCAGTACTGCTCATTAGATTACAATGTCTTTCTGTTCACTGTGTGATAGTGCAGATAGCTTAGCTTGATGCCGTAATGAGTCAGCCATTGCAAACAAGGAAACTGCTGCTTTAAAGCACTGCGAGTCTCATATGTGTACTCAGTTTTCCCCACTTTCACTAAATGGCTCAGTGTTATTTTTGTTGACTGGATCATATAATCACCAGGCTATGGGGAATTTGAGCAAGTTGAGCATAATGTCCTTGGAGCCCTTTCCTGAGTTCAGCGTGGGGTACATCAGGTGTAACTCAGCATCATTTACAGTGATGCTGCCTCGCTCTAAGCTAAGAAAAATCGAACCCCTTTCAGACGCTTTGACCATTGGACTTTGTAAGGGTGAAGTTTTAAACAGGATTGACCTCGCATGTAGGCCTAAATGATCATGTGCCTGAGGCTAGATTTGAAAGAGAGACAGGGCTATAAACCAGAACAACAGCCAAAAGTTTTTTAATGTCCTTTCTGCACTGCTTGCCTGATGAAATTAGGCCAGAGATTGTGATGCTGCCATCAGTGCTCCTTTTTCTTCCTCTGAGGTTTCTACTGTGAGCAGGCAATCCCCGTAAATGTTCTGCACTAGACTTAAATATTTAGCTTTTTGGCCAGTGAAGTAACAATTAGCCTATTGAGCAGGTAGACTGTCCTTCATCCCAAAGACCCAGGATCAAGCCCCTGTGTTTGCAGTCATCTCCCCTTCTGAGCAAGACATTGAATCCCTCGCAGCTCAGTCAGCACAGTTCTGTAGCCAGGCTACAGAAGCGAAAACAGATTGTGTCCAGTACATCAATAGAGTATCACATTATTACTAAACAACTGTCATAACCCAGCTGAATATTGAATGTCACTGGAATGAGTCAGACTAAAAGCTTTTGATTACACACTTACTGCAGCATTGGCGGCTCACATTTTGAATGATCCTTTTTTTAATAATAATGAGATGTGATACATGCAAGTCATTCTGTACATGTTTCCAACTAATCTACTTCAGAATGATGAGATAGAACAGAGGTTAGGCATTTACCAGTGAGTTAGCATGCTAACATTTGCTAATTAGCAGGTAACACAAAGTTTAGCTGAGGCTGATGGGAACGTCATTAGTTTTGCAGGAATTTGGTCATAAACCAAAGTATTGGACAAAACAATTTATTCTGAGGGGGACATTGATGTGTGTACCAAATTTCATAGCAACCCATCCAATAGTTGTTGAGCCAATTCACTCAAAACTTCATGGCAATGTCACGGTTGCACTAGAGGAAAAGTCAATCTCCAAAGTTATTAGGATACATCATCTGGGCATACATATCTGTACTCAATTTCATGGCAATCCATCCAGTAGTTGTTGAGATATTTCAGATTGGACCAAAGTAGTGGACAGACAGACTGACATTGCCATCCCTAGAGCCATGCTGCTAGTATGGCTCTAGGGAAACCTAGAAAAAAAAAACAACCTTGTATAAAACCATTTCTTCCTGAAGCGCAGAAAAGGTTTGTTGTTAAAGGAAGTGTTAATCTGATATCATGACTTGACAGGAAGAATAATTCTTGCTCTAATATCTAATATCTATTCTAATACTTGCTCCATCATCTTAAAAATATTTTGCAACAGACATGTTTTTAGATTTGTGGACACTACTTGTGTTTTAGTTCATACGTGTTGGGTGATCAGTATAATTTTTTACCCTTTTTGTTTGAGTGAAATGTTGAACATGTTTTAAAATTGTGCCTTTTATTTTAGGTGGATTGTAGACATGGAGGGAGCACCTGGCACACTGTACGAAGGAGAGAAATTTCAGCTGCTTTTCAAATTTAGTAGTCGATATCCTTTTGATTCACCTCAGGTAAGCAGAAGTTGCTCTGCAACCATCAGTGTGTGTTTGTTTGTATGTGGGTAAATGTGAGGCTCTTAGTCTTGTTCTCAGCTTGGAAAGTGCTACGTAAGTGCAGTCCATTTACCCATCTTGTCTTGGGGACCTAGAAAGTCCCGTCTGCTTCAACCATGATGCACAAGCTGCTTTGCTGGGTGTGGACACCAATGAACAAACAGATCTGGAATCTGGTTCCATTTAGTTTCTACTGTTGGATTTCCTGACTAAATGTTCAGTATCCATTCTCGTGATAGTTTGATCCAAGAATGAAGTTCTTAACTATGAAAGTGGTTACCAAAACAGATTCATATGCTGCCAGTTTGCAGGTACAGTGTACAGAGGTGCCCTTTTCCAAACAGAACAAAAGACCTGTGTAAACAATCCTTTATATCCACTGTTTGGATGCCTGCAATAATCACATGAAACACATCGGCTCTGCAGTTGTTGAATCTTGTGGAATGAATCTCTGCTTGGAAACACTGGAGCCAGGAATCACTGACAGAGACACCAGAAACTCCCATTGAAGCCATGTTTGAGGGGATTAGTTTAACTCAACAATCTTGTTTCACTCATCAGAAGCCTGGCCGCCTAAAAATAGAGAATGAGTGAGTGTAGAGAAAATTAGATAAACTTAGCTACTATCCTCTCAAATAGGAAGGGCAGGCTGTCAAAGTGGCCCTCTGTTGGACTCCTCTTGGGGCCCCTGAAGGAACTTCAGTGTTAGTGGTTATTAGTTGTTAGTCAGTTATTGGTTGTGTGAGGAGCTTCAGTGGTAATTCTATATTGCACAAATGTGTAGTTGTGATAGTATGCATACAGGATTTTGGAACCCCCCACCCCCCATAGTGAATGCTATTAAACAACAACAGTGTGACCATTGGCCTACTCAAACTCAGTTGATAACAATTGCATTAACAGCTTGTGCCTGTTTCTGTAGAGCCCCGACATAGATGTCCTCTTGTACTTACTTCTGTCAAATGTTCACAAGAAAAACTACTGATTTGCTGCCAAAAAATGCCACATTGATTTTGTTTGCCACATTGTGCATAAGTTGACAAGCTGAAATTGTTGAAATTTTCACACAGTTCAGCACCTTACAACACACTTTGGTCTGTTTTTTTTTTTTTTTGCAATGTCATGTGATCAGTGATGCGATTTTTAATATTGTCTTTTAGGACTGTGTTTTCCCACCATATATCCTCCTGACTTTTAAATTGATTTTATTTTGCGTGTATGTCTGGCTATTGGCTATAAAGTTGCCTTACATGGTGAACGCAGGGTGCTGCATTTGACCCTGTTTTGGTTGCAAAACCGCCATTTTGCCGTGTGAATGAGTAGAAATTAATTTTGTTCTGAGTATACTTGTAAATTTAAGTTTCGGGGGGAAAAAGAGGCCTAAGAGTTACAACAGAGAGAAAATGGGCAGCTCCTTGCTTGCAAAAGTGAAAATATTAATTGAATCTTCTGTTGCACACAAATCAACAAAAGCAGCACACAGAAGGATAGTAGTGGTGTAGTACAAGAGTCGCTGCAATATAACATCGAGGTAGGAAAGCAACATGTACCTGTCTGCTCATGCTCACACCTCTGACCTTTGTGTTTATCAGATGTTTCAGTAAATATTTTAACTTTCTGTCAGCGAGGAGCTTTCAGTTGTCTTGATGTTTTGAGTATAGTGCCAGATTTACTTTTTCCGACCCCCCCCCCATGATGTGGAGTCTGCATTCTCCTGTGAGGCCCTGTCTGGTGCCAGACTGCCTCAACCCATTGTTACCCTCTTTACCCATTCTGACTCTACTTTAGCACCTCATTCTTGAGTTCCTCTCTTCTCATGACACTTTCTGTATCTTCCTGTTTAGCCCTGACTCTTTACCCTTTTACCGGCTAATGTTCCCCGTTCCTTCTTATAGAACATGACAACTGTTTTTTTTTTTTTTTTTTTTTTTTTTTTTTTTTTTTAATAAAACATGTCTCCACTCTTAGTCTCCCATTCTCTCTTCCCCTCTCTCACCCAATCCCGGCCCGCAAGTCTCATTATTTTCTGTCATTAATGAAAAAATCTCAACTTTTTCTAGACAAATACTTTCCCAAGTTGTGTCTTTGACGACTATACCCTCGATTCAGTGAATAATGTAGAAACGGTTATTAAGGTCATCTTTTTGGCATCAAATACCCACCACCTTCATAGGCTTATTATTATGACATTCAATGAATGATCTTAATAACCGCTGATTTTTTTTCTTTTGTTTCACAGGTAATGTTCACAGGAGAGAATATACCTGTCCACCCTCATGTGTATAGTAACGGTCACATCTGTCTATCTATACTAACGGAAGATTGGTCGCCAGCCCTCTCAGTGCAATCAGTTTGTCTTAGCATTATCAGCATGTTGTCCAGCTGCAAAGAAAAGGTAGGGAACCTATAATGTGTATGGGTGGACAAATATAGTGATTCATTTAAATTATATGCTTGTTAAATGTTAAATCTAAATGCCCTTTTCTGCAGAGACGACCGCCTGATAACTCCTTTTATGTAAGAACGTGTAACAAAAATCCAAAGAAGACAAAATGGTGGTATCATGGTGAGTATTTTCAATTTAACACGTTTTTCTTTTTCTTTTCTTTTTTTGGTTGGAGGACATAAAATCAATTGCTTGTAATTCTAAAGGTGATGTCATTTCAATATTTTTTGTTTGCCTTCACAGATGATACATGCTAATGTACAAACTTTGTAATACTTGTAGAAGAAAGAAGTCCTACTGACCTACGTAAAGCACTTTTTAATCATTCAGTCTTTGAACTCTGACCTTTGACTGGAACAATGGACACCATGCGCTGGAGGCTCTTGACTGCATTTCCCCCGTGGACAGTGGATGCATGTTTAGTCAGTTGTAATATAAAGAACGAAAATAATGGAGCGTTTAGATGCACCCAAGATGGATCATTTTTGGCAAAAAGGTAGTAATGCAGCGAGTGAGCAAGCAAGGTGGATTTGTAGTGAGATAATTATAATTCCTGTTTTAAGATTATTATTGTTACTTTTTTGTTTGTGTGTGGGTGCATTTTAAGGTCCTTGTGTTGTGCAATAATAACTGATGGATGCATGCTTGGGCCTACAAAGAGAAATCCAAATCTAATCATTTTCTGGAAGGGATCTGACCATCATAACCCCAAGAAAATGCTTCATCTGTTTATTTGTTTTTTAAAATTATATGCACTGTGAAAGTATCTAGTTTTAAAAAGGCACTATTAGTATGTTATTCCCAACTTGCAGTGGTACTGTAATCAGTCCTCCACTTATTTATCAGGTTAAAGGGTTTTAGTTTGCAACACTGTATAAAGAGTAAACCCTGTTTTCTTCTTCATCTTCCAACTTGAGACCTGGCTGCAGTTCTTCCTGCTGTTAAACAGAATGTCGGTACAGATGGAATAAAACAGATATGATGATAGATGCGGATGACCTCAATGTACGTCTCATAAAGTTGGGCTGAACTCGTGTAGTGTTCACTAGTCCAGCCTTGAAGATGTGCAGCGACCACTCTTTCATTATAAGAATGTCTGTAACATGTGAGAACATTGTCGCACGATCCATTTTTATTTTTTTAATGATACTTTTATTTAATGCTTTAATCTTCTACAATGTTTGGATTTTAAATATCTTAAGTTCTTTTTTTGTACTGTTTTCAACAAGCTGATACTTTGAAAAGGGGTGTTGTTTTGATGGGTCACTATGTTTTGGAATTTTTTTTTTCTGCATTTGCAGTTATTTAATTTAAATCTTTGTTCTCCAGAATGGTAATGAATGATGAAAAGGAGAGTCTTTTATAGAAGTAGTAAAGACAAGGCTTTTGTGATTCCCCCTGGTCAGAGTTTTGGCTCAGGTACTTTTTTCAATAAAGAGATCACCTCTAAAAAGATACCTATCAGATATTTTGAATTTAACTATATTTTCACCAAAAGAGACTGTTATGTTGTAAACTTATAACATGTCTGAAACTATTGTATATAAGTCTTTACATTGTTGGATGATGTGAAAGAAATCAGCAGAGGATGCATTTACTTTATTGTAGAATGATAATAGGAGTGCTTTATTTCATTGGAAATTAGTCTGCATCTTTTGCTAATTAGGATGTGTACAGTCTGCAACAAACACAACTGTTGGTAAAAAAATTTAAAAAAGTTTAGTAGTTTTACAGTGGGTGTGCATGCAATTTTAAACCCTACTTTTTCTTATTGGCATCAGACATTGTGACAACTTTTAGTCTTTCCATAACTTAGGTAATGGTTTATGGGATGGATGGATATTACAAACCTCCCCTCCAGAGGCTGTCATTTCAGACTGTAATCACTCCATTTCTAAAGAAATGTTTATTGCCATCCAGTCAGAGATACTTGAATTTTCCATCTTGGGTTTGTTTGTATTGCATTTGCTTTTTCCAGGGTCTAGCTGAGTTTCTTGAATGAATTTGAGTGAATGTGATGATACTCTACTGTAGAGGAGATTACCACAGCACACCGCTATCTCAAAAACTATATTGATAACTTAAAGACATCTATTTAACCAATGATTTTTTTTTATTAGCTTCATTGTAACGGTCTTGTGTGCTGTCACTGTGCTATGAGAAAAAGACAGTAGGACTGAAATGATTGTGTAAATGCAGTCACAAAAGCATTTGTGAGGGGAAAAGAAGCCTTCACCTAGTCGGCAGTGGATCAGTAGAGATTTGAAAAACCTGCGAGTGAATATGTTAAAGGGGTTTGGATGATGTTTTTTTTTTTCTACCTAGGTTTTTTTTTTTTTCGTTTTAATGTATTTTGAGCTCTTAGCTTGCAGCTTGTTGTGAGTGATCAACACTAATGAGGGTGTGTTATTTATATTTGAAATTTTGTTCTGGGATGTGCAAGCTCCATGTAATAGGTGCCTGTTCATTTTCATAATCAATAATAAAAGCAAAGATTCACTTTTATTCAACCTTGGTTTGCACAATGTTTGAATATTTAATGCTTGTTTTTTTCCTGCAGCCTGTAAAAGCCTTTTATGCATTTTATGCTGACATCAATTAAAACTAATTAGTCCCACTCTAAAGAGAGTGCAGGTGGGGATAAGGATGATGACCGCCAAATTCAGAAAGAAAATCGCATTGTTTGCCAAAAGTGTCCAAGAAATATGTTTGAGGACATGTAAGTCTCATCAAGGATGTCAAGACATTTCACAGTGTAACGGAGAAAACTGAGATTATCTCACAGATGGTCAAATCTATTAAGCAATCTTTGCACTGCAACACAAAAACTTCTCATTTTAGGTATGCAATGCACACCATCAGCCATGTGAAATTACATAAGGCAAACATTCGTTTAAAAAAAGTTTCATGCAAATCATTTCAGTAAACTAAACAAAAGGGTTTTAAATATGAATTCTTATACTTGAGTACAGGTACACTAAGGCTACAGATGCATTCATTGCCCTCCTCTGTATTGAACATAGGCCAAACTACATGTATTTTTTTTCTTAATTGTGTGCCGTCTGTGCATGTTGCTGGCCAAGCTTGAAAAAGTGTCCATCATCAGTTAGTCTTTATGAACATTTAAGTTTTGTATATGCTACAAATTATTTGTTTTAGCATAATCAGTCACAGCTCACTATAAAGAGTCATGACCTTCACTGCATGAAAAAACGAGGGATTGTTTCATGTTATAACACTATGCATGTGTGTGAGAGAAGAAACACCACGCACAATATCATCTTTGTAAAGGAGAGTATACTAGTCCCTCTATGACAAAGCGTACCACAATAACACAAGTAAAAGTAGTTTAGTGGCACCATCTAGTGGTCACATTACAATAGTACTCGTGAAATTCTCTGCGCATTCATAATTAAATTTTTTACCTTTTCCCTACCACACTTCTTAATAAAAGTTTCCCACTGGAACTTCAGTGAGCCCTCTCCGGCTCTGGGCCCCCAGAATCATCACCACCTATCATCTTAGCAAAAGCAGCACTGACTGGATGTGGTTTCTTGCACAATGAGCTTGGTGAGACATAATCCAGACCTGGTAGTCTTGTGGTTTGTGAGACACTAAACTGCATGGCTCTTCATTCAAGACCAAGTTAACCCCTGTCCTCCGAAGTGCCCTTGAGCAAAGGCAGTAAATACTATCAGCAGGAGGGAGTTCTGTAGGTGGTTATGTGCTCCCTGGAAGAAACAGCCCAGCTCTACGTTTTATTATTAACTTCATAATTAAACTCATGATACTAGGTTAATTTTTGTTCTGAATCAAAGTTACACTGTTTCAGTGCTCTGAGGAAGCAAACCAGGACTGAACCATTCATATCGCCGCGGGGGTGGCAGATTCATTCAAGATTTACCTCAAACTGTAATGATGCTAAGTTAGCGATATGCTATACTTAACACTGACCAAATAAACAAAACACAAACTTTATACATGAAATATCAAAATGACCAGTCATTTGCCTCTATCGGGACATATTTCATTTTTTTACCCAGCCAAATAACGTGGTCTGTTCCCTCTTCCATCCAGTTCTCTTTAGTGTTTGCCAATGTCGGAGGTGTAACTGGGGTCTGGCCCTGGACAAAGGTAAAAAATACCCTAAAATATTTGACCCTTTGTTGTCGGATAGTCTCTGGATTATTCGTCACGCTGTCGCCAGTCCGTATATGATGTTGCGGTGGCCTAAAATTCACCAGACTTTCGTGCAGGATGGGGCGGTATGGAGATGCTAGCAAGAGGGGTGCTCGGCCGATCAGCCATGATGAGCGTTAACCGGTTAAACTAGCATTACTGGAGGTGGCTAGATAGTGTATATTCATCAGGAGAAATCACAATGACATATTAATGA
The DNA here is from genome assembly GCF_020085105.1 of Siniperca chuatsi. Lineage (NCBI taxonomy): Eukaryota > Metazoa > Chordata > Actinopteri > Centrarchiformes > Sinipercidae > Siniperca > Siniperca chuatsi. The sequence goes on from NC_058060.1 coordinate 14,166,791, forward strand.
CAGCACGCATGCTTGCCAATTGTGTCGGTTTGTTTTTAGGAGCTGACATTTGCAGGAAATACCGTTTTCGCGTTGGTAACGTTAACGTTAGCTTCCTGCTAAGCTGCATACAGTCGAAGCTATAATGTAGGTTCAGGGGTTGCAGACAACCCTGTAGCTCTGTTAACGCAACACCCCCTCCATATTCAATTTACTGTGTAGATCAACCATGCATTCGGGTTGCTGTTTGGCATTGCGTTTGCGCATGTTGCTCTGAGAAAAGAAAAGCAAGAAAGACCCCGAGAACCTCAGGAGTACGCAAGATGTAACGACGATATAAACAGGGAAACAATCGATTGCATGCAATGAATTAAGGTCACAGATCAGAGGAAAGCTTGCATTTTATTTTGTGGATATAGTCGATATAAGTTGTTTTATGGCCATGCTACTGCTCAGTTGTTTACACCAGTCCAACCATGGCCCTCAACTGTAAACAATGTACAGGTAACACCTGTAATCATCACAACAGTTTACATCTGAAAACGTGAATCTGAAAACTGTCGCCATTGACCTATGTGATGTCTGAAACCTGATAAGATATTGATATTTTGTGCACTTTATTCAACGATCTTATGGATTATTTCATGGTGATTGAAGATATTGTTTATCACCTGGAGGTTCCAGGTTCAAAGCCAGCATTTCATAAAGTGTCCAGGTGCAATTTCTCCACACTCCAGGGGTTCAGTTCTGTCAGACCCTTTGGTCTGACCTCTGGGGACCTGAAAAGAATTTGCCTCATATCCCTTCAGTGCCTGCCACATATTACGGTGAACCAGTAGTGGAGCCATCTTGGCAAGATGTTGTGAACCAGTTTGTACCTTTTTTTTTAAAAATTAGTTTTTAAAATTTAACTTACTCTATCTTCATATTTCGTTGATGAAAAACACATGGTAGCATCTTATGTTACTTACATTGTATAGCCACAGGCACCTGTGTGTAATTGCATTCCCCAAAATATTGCAATGCTTGCATAAAAAGATGAAGTGAATGTGGGTTTTGTTAGACCCTCTCCGCTGTAACCTATGTCTACTTCATGCAAGGACTTCGTACCTCTCTTCAGTCACCAATAAAATGCGATTGAGCGTCCATTGTCTTGTTCAGGCTGCTATCACAGGATTCTCTCTTTTTTCCGGGGGCTTAGCAGCAGTAACATGAGCAAAGCTCCTTCAAATAAAGGTTCATTGTCTGGATGTATTAGCTGCCAGTGGATCAGAATGTGAGATAGGCCTAGGGCTGCTCAGTCTGAAGTCTGTTCTCCAGGCTTTGCCCACAGAAATCTGTCAAATGACAGTGAACAGCTTTAAATTGTGCAGAAACTGGTGTGGAATAATGTGTGCTTGAGTACAGGTGTAGACAAATGCATTCTTAATGATGCACACATTATTATTAACCTACTTTAAAAAAATAGATATATATTTTGTTTTTTATCAAACACAGATTTTGACCAGCACTAGTCTATTTAAAGTGATAAGGTTACAGTCTGTAATGATCGGTGTGTTTCTAAAAAAAAAAACGTCAAAGTTGTTCATTGTTGTATGGTTTCAGGAATAGAGCATGGCTCAAGTGAAAGTACAGACCTCAGCACCCCTGGCTGGTCCTGGCCTCTCCCCCGGAGTTCCCCCGACGGCCATGGCCAGCCCAGGATCCCTGGGTCTGCAGCCCTCCGTCAACGGCACAGGCCCGGCCCCCACACCCGCCTGCCCTGCTCCTGCAGTCGGATATGGGGACGCCCCTGTGTCTGCTACATCGCCAGGTAGAATGGCAACAGAATTGTTTCCCTTCAGGGGAAATGAAATGATCATTTTGCAATACTTTATGGTCTATTATTCATGATTATTAGTTGATTTGATTTCTGATAAATAATGAACTGTTCCACAGGCTGTATTAAAGAGGTGAAATGTTTCAGTGTTGCAAATATGCCAGCATTGTACATTTTGTGTGTAGCCATGGTTATCATATAAGAATATTCATTGTATAACAAGAAGAGAATGATATCAATTCAAGCTACAAAGAAAGTTGTATTGTCAGAATAGACTTCGCCATTATTAGACCTTGTCACAAACCTTTTCTGCTCTTCAGCTCTTAACCTGCTTTGGATGCAGGTCAGTTGTCAGTGGTAAAGGGTTGCACTCCCAAACGACCGATGTGACAACCTACCTCAAGATTGGTGTTGTACCTTCGTGTGTAACGTGTTGCTCTTTAAAAAAAAAAAACATGGGACAAGCAAGTAATTACAGACCTGCAGCTCTTGTTCTCTCCACTGCTTATTGTTAAAATCTTATGGTATTAATCAGATAATCCTGATAATATTTCATATCATTAAATTGCCATAGTCTTGAATCACAATCACTAGCCTGTAGCCTGTAGATCCTGTAGCCTTCAGACAAATCGAAACATACCTGAGCCCCTGCACATCTGCTGAAGAAGGAAAATATCTTGAACAAATGCTCGTGTCTCCCCTACAAATTGGCTCGTTTGTTTCGTGAGTGTTTTGTTTAAAGAATTTTGTCTCTTGTGCATAAGACATGATAATTACATATGAAATTTGTGTTATACAACATTTCTGACATGTGAATGATGCATGTTACAATATATAAATGTCCTAGTTCAGTCATGTGATTTGACACTCAATCAAATTATTAAATGTATTATATCAATACATGGTAATTATTCATGTAACTATAACCATGTTGCTCAGTACACCATGTATTCTGCTGTGCTCTGTCTTAGGCCCGCCCCAGGAGAACATGGCAAACCCTAAAGAGAAAACTCCAATGTGTTTGGTGAATGAGTTAGCCCGTTTCAATAGGATCCAACCTCAGTACAAGCTCCTCAATGAGAGAGGCCCTGCACATGCTAAGGCAAGGAAGTCTAAAACTGTGTAGACAAAATGTGCATGGGGAAAATGTTTTACTAACTGGGGATTGTCTTTTATCTTTCATAACACCCAAGTAGTGACACTTAATTTTCACGAAATCAGTGGTGGTGGCATGACAACAAATTTACCTATTGTGAAAGTTGAAACAGCGTCATTTCAAAGGTCTCACGATTACGATCAGTTGTATTTTTGAAATGATAGTGAACATCAGTGGCCATTTTTTTTAAATGATTAGTAAGTGAATTCACACTGTGGTTCACTAGATTAACTTACTTTCATGCTGATGTAATACATGCTTAGTTATAGACATTTCCTCCTGTGATGATGTTTGAGATTTTTGAGTACTTTTTATAAATGAACATTGGTCATGCAATACAGCTCCTACCAAATGGGTTCCAGAGGGATTTTGGTAAAAATTTAGTTGTTGTCGGGTAATGTCTCTACCTCTGGGTGTCACTGTTCCAGATCTTCACAGTGCAGCTGACTCTTGGGGAGCAGGTGTGGGAGGCAGAGGGCACCAGCATTAAAAAGGCCCAGCACTCCACAGCCGCCAAAGCGCTGGACGAGAGTGTCCTTCCCAGGCCAGCACCCCGCTCCCCTAAAGTGGACATCAACAGCAACCCAGGTACTGCAACCACAACAGAATCTCATTGCACTAAGAATGTGTCTGTGAAGGATTGCATTTAAATCTCTTACGCCTGGAATAGCTGATATTATACAAGTACAAGATGGCTATTTTAACTGAGGCAGATTGAATTGTTGAAAGCTACAAAGCAAGTTAATGTTTGTCATCAGCATTGCCCTAAATGCAAGTGTTTTTTCCCAACTGAAATATTTCTGGTAATTGGAGACAGCCTAGATCTAATCCATGTCTAATTTATGTTTAATGCTTTTAAGAGTGTGATAAATTGAAAATATAACCACTTTTTTTTTTCTACTTCGGCGGTGCCTCAGCTTCAGCCAGACAAAGTAAGATGGGATAGTGACCTGTCAGAAAAAAAGTGGATCCCATTAAGGTTGTCAATAGTGAGCTTAATTTTTCATAGCAGATAAGCTGGTTGCGGCTCCTACTATTTGTACTGTATTTTAACTATTGTAAGTAATTGTAGTAAGAAATTTGCTCCCGAGCTAAACTTTTTTTCCCCACATAAGTTAATCTTATGTGTGGAAACAACCATTTCCCATTTTGAGGTCAGACTATGTTTGTTTGTGAATTTGTTCCTCAGTTTATTTAGCTAATATTGTTAGCACTCTTAACTGCTAGTAAAATTCTTGAGCTCGTTCACATCTCACCGTTTTGTAATTGTTTTTCTTAAATGTTATTCCAAATTGAACATAGAACTTATTCAGTAGTGTCAATTAAATGTGTGAGAGTGGAGGTAACGGTAAAATATGTCAACTATGGAATTGCACATTACTTGTTGCATACTGTGTATGCATAATCGAAAGCTGACAGTGTAACAGAAACCACTATAAAATATGACATTGAAGGTATGGAGGGGTAGGAGGAACATGTTTTTCTTTCTTCTCCTCCTTATTTGGCAGATTGCAACAACTTTAAAGAGGTAGTTCAGATTTTGGACATTGACATGGACATTAACTGCATCATGTTGGGCCAGTTAACAATGACATCTTAAACCAAAACACCATGCTCAAAAAAAGGTTTTAAGCATCCAAAACAGAATGCAACCTTTTTTTAGTGCAGTTACAATGCTTTATTCTACCCTAACCTCTCTGTATAATGTAACTATTCAACAAAGTAGCTGATACAGCGAAAAAAACAGCAGCAACATTTCACTAAAGATGTTAAATTCTGTTATGGATGGTTGAAACTGTTTTCAAATGCTGTTGTGTGGTTTAAATTATCGTTTTTAAGTATCTATTGTTCATTGTGTCTGACAAGCATGGAAGGTCCATGCATTGATGCTGCCACCAGTGAGTACTCATACTACCATTTGTCAGAAAATCTGAACTGCTCCTTTAAGGTTGCATTGGTGCCCTCTACCGTTCATTTCTTCGAGAGCTAAGTGTATTGGTGAAATGAGGTATCCATTTGGAGGGAGATACGGAGGCATCTAAAGTCACTTCAGAGAGCAGCGTTTTGCTTTGGGACGTCACAACCTTTCATGTGCAAGTGTAATCATAAAGAAGAGGGCTGAGGATAAGGGTGAGACGTGACAAAGCTTTTGTGTCATGATGGTGCCTTTCTAGCTCCATTATTAATGGGATGTTTCAGTATTTTGGATTTTCACCTGGAGGAGTTTGCCTTTCAGGTGTAGCTCTCAAGCCACTAGATATATTTAGATAATCCACGTTCAGAACAAAGCCAGCACAATAAAGCCTAAGTGCAGGCTTGTGTTTTGTCTCTGGCCAAATTAATACCACGAGCCTGTCTTACCTCCCCTGCCCTCTGTGGCATTGTAGTGGTGAAAGACCTCATAGCCAGCACTTAATGGGATTAAGATAGCCCTGTGATAGGTTATGCAACATCAGTGGGGAGCTGTGGGATTAGCAGTGCATGCATCATACACAGTTGGACAGGTAGGAAAAGTCTACAGGTTTTAGGTAGAATACAGACATCTACATATTTTAACAACTCGTAAAGTCAGTTGGTACTCCTGTGTTATATTCTAAAAGACTACTACTAAGAGACTACTTTTTCCTGCAATTTTTAAAGTTTTATTTGCTGATGTGAGATAGCAATATTTCATACTTTATTTTGACAACTCTTGGTATTTAATGTTTACTACACATTTTCAATGCCTAGGTTTTAATCTTTCATATTTACTCTCATATACAGGCAGTATAACACCCACAGTGGAGCTGAATGGTCTGGCCATGAAGAGAGGGGAGCCAGCTATCTATAGGCCTTTGGATCCCAAGCCTATGCCCAACTACAGAGCTAACTACAACTTTAGAGGGATGTTCAACCAAAGGTGAGCTCCAAAAACTGAGCTTACCCAGCTGCCTGAATTGTTGACCATTTCAGTCCCAAGGCTATGTAGTGATACTGGCTTATTGTTTCAATAGTGGGAGGTTATTCCTCTTCTTTCAATTGACAAACTACACATTTCTGCACTACAGCATCATTTGTTAATAATTAGGGTGGACACAGCCTGCTTACTCACCTGGATCTCAGCAGGTTAAACATCCGTTTTGTCACCTCTACGTGATCACTTCAATTGTGCTAAAAGTCGTGATAAACATAAATTGGTAATGACAACACCTGTACTGTGTGATCACCTATATTGGAGTTTAATGCTGAAACTTTAAATTAAGCTTTAGAGGGGACAGTAAATTGTCTTGTTAACATTACTGCCATCACCTGACTGTCTATGGAAGAATATCTCAGTGTTTTACAATAGCTTTGTTTTCCCAATCCATATTAAAAAGAGAAAAGCTTAATTTTGGGTGCCTGAAATGCCAGCTTAGTGTGGAATGGATAGGTGGCTAAAACGCAGAGGAAAAGTTGAGCTTTGAGATTTATCCTACTGAGTGTGGACATTGTCTTGATATTTATGGATGACCTCAAACTGCATTGTTTCTTTGATCCCACTGGCTCAGATGTGGCTCTCCACTCCATATGTTTTCTAAACTGATGAATGTGGTGCCCTCATGGGGTCCCTTTGCACTCAGTCTCTGTCAACTTTCTTTCTTCCCTTCGTTTTTTTCCCCTTGCTTTACTGGAGCCATCCAGCCATTTCCAGAACTCCATAAAAATGCCACAGAGGTGCAATTAATGATCTCCCCTCCCTCAGTGAAGGAATGTTATTTAGGACTTTAGGATGCATTGACTTGCCTAACACAAAATCCAGGTACACTGTGATACTCGCAGGATGCCACTTTTTAGGTCTAGTAGACAACATAAAGAAAATCATCAACCAAGGAGGGTAGAAAAAATGTAAAGCACATTGTGGAAGAGAAATTGGTACATCTTTTTCCCATGTTTAGTTAGTTAGTTTTATGTATTCAGGTGGTAGGCTTATTTTACTGAAATGTCATCTTAATATAAACATTATTGTACGAAAGTAGTTTATGGTGTTATTAGTGTTCTAAATAGTATGATTTTAAATACAGAGGCAAGGTAAAATAAATTGTGCATACAGTTTACAGAAGCTGAGTTATGTGGCTCCAGAGCACACACTGCTCCTGAGAACATGGCAAATGTCATAAAGCCAGTATTCATCTAGGTTAGTTTGATAAGCAAGGAGTTATTTTCAGGAGACATTATGAGTCCCTCCAGATGGCAGTGTTTCCTCATTTTAAAAATCCTATAGGACTGCTTCTCTAAGGTGATTGAGCACCCATTTTGTAACAGGCAACGTAGGAATGTGGTGATTTTAATATAGGTTTTCATCGGTATGGTTCTCTGCATTGTAATCTGTATTATTTAATTGCTTATTAAAGCACTAAAAACAGAAGACCACAACAGAGAAGCATGCATGTCTGTTTTGCTTCTTACATAAACATTGGCTCAAGTAATAAGGCTAAAGTCCTATGGTAAGGTATTCCGATGCCAAATGTGTGGGATTTATTTTTAAAATGTGGATATGTCGCCAGAAAATGTCAGTGATTCAGTTGGAGTGTTGGGTAACTGAGTCTAATGTCAGCAGACAGTCTAGCATCTGGCTCACATCTTCTACTATTTGATCCATGCAGGATCAAACAGGGAGTGAAAGACAAATGTCTGTGGGGTAGAGGAGAAAATGTGTTTTCCAGCATCTGTCTGTCAATGTCACAGTGATGTGTTTCTAAGAGACAGGCTGCATCTATTCCTCATGGTCTGTTTTGTTTTCTTATGCCACTTGTAAGTAAGGAAGAGAGAGGAGTGAGGGGATGTGTGTGTCTGACACAGGAAAGACGTAGGAGTATATATTATCCCAAGGTCACTTATGTTTTCATTAGGTCTTTTTCTTTCAGTGTAGTCCAGCCCCGGATTAATGAAAGCGAGACCTTCTGAATATGAATTCTCTTCATCAGATGACTGACTATGTGGCGGAGTGACAGGCCATATCCACAATCGGTCACCTTAATGATGCTGCAGGGAAACGAAGGTTTCCATATACCCATGTCCTTACCTATTATGATGAATAAGAGTGATCCGGAGTCATGTTGATGGAAAATCTTACCATTAAAAGGGCAACCTGGCTCTGATCCATCAGCGCTCTAATCACCACCAAGACCAGTATTGATTCATTCAGAAAGTGCCCTGATGAGAAAAAATGGCAATAATATGAAATGTGCATTTATCACCGTCTTAATGAATCTTATTTATGGCGAAGGGCCTGTGCATAATTTCTTACAATCCAAGTCCATGTTTAAATCACCGATTCATCTCTGTTATCCTGCCGTCATAACCACACCATTGTTCATTCTCAAATACTGAATGTAGATTGAATGAGGCATGTTTTTCAGCTTATTCAATCAGTTACTGAGCTGCTGTGAAACATTATATGGTAAGTCAGCCCAAATGATTCACATAAATGATAAGTGGATCAGGAAAATATTTTTGTTATCAAGAAAGGTGGTTACATCAACTGCATCAACCATTTTCATGGACAATCCCCGACTCCTGTGTTATCATTGGAACACCTGATTCCAATGACTCATACTCGGCTCCTCCAGTCTATCCATGGCGCTCCCAGCTTTCTCTCTGCTGCTCTGATCCCAGTGGGGTGGGGGCGCCTGAGTCCTGCATTCTGTCAGAGTTGGAATTTGGATAGAACTTTCCCTGTTAGAGCAAAGCAGTCAGAAGCTGCCCACCTCCTCCCAACCCTCATTTGGTTATGACCGTAACATTATGCCAGCTGGAAGAATAGTGGGCTGAATGACTGGGGGTGCTTTGCTCTGTGACATTTCCTCCTGTGATGATGTTCAGATACTGAGCTGGCCGTTACTGCTTTCTCTGCAGGAAACTGAAAGAAAGAGTGGGTCATCTCTGCTACCACCTCTGTTACACCAATAAGAGCGTAAATAGGGCTCCTATTTTTGTTGCTCGTAAAGACCAACCCATATGGAATTATCACCCAACACTCCAGTTCCACTCAGTTCTACGGAGCATTTTTAGCATCTTCCAGCTCATAGTTTTGATGTTTCGGCCCATATCTTTACTGTTTTGTTTCAGTGTCAGGCAGCTGTTTTCAGTGACAAAGCTGATAAACCCACTGTACGCTACATGCCCAGCATCAAACGTTGTGTTTACAGCATGTTGTTCAAAAACATCATTAATGCACGTTTAAAAGAAAACAATCTGGGAATGTAGCATCTCTTAGGGCTAGGGTTTTGAATATAAAAAAAATCTGATTAAATATGAATCATTGAAATTAAGATTTTGCTTCATAAACACTCTGTAGCTGACGATTAATTGTCTCTTTGGTGCTTGATCAGCAGCTTATTTCTTGATACTGTCAGTTACCAGAAGCATTTTATGAGCTGTCCTCGGCATCTACAATGTCTTCTTGTAGCAATAAATGTAATGACTTTTGCATGCATGGCGACATGAAATCAATCATGTATACCATAGTGCTCCTTCAAAAACAAACAACAAAAAAAAACTCCTTTTCAATGAAAAGCAGTAAAACCCTACAATGATGAACATTAAGGATTAAGTACGGATATCAATAGATACTACTTGGCTTTTGATTGTGGCACATAAAGGGTTAAAATACAGTATGGCTGTGTTCTATATGGCAGTGTCCTTGTAAAATCAATGACAACCTTACATATGATGCTTAGTGATGCTGTGGGTCTGCGTGTGCTCGCGTTTGTGTGTGTGTGTGTGTGTGTGTGTACGTGCTCATGTAAGAAATATAACGTGACAGTTGCAATGGGAAGATAAAAATGAATACCCTTCTCATGCCTGCAGGACATCAGAATAACATCAGACAGCAAAACTGCAGCACACATACAAAGAGTACACACACATACACAGGTGTACGTTGTCATCTACATCTCTAATTGGGCCACCCTGGCTCACTGAAAAGGCATATCTGCCCATGAGCACTTTTCTATATTCAACATTTCCTCTCATTTCTTCCTATGTGGAGGTATCAGATATCCCCTGAGGTCCTCTTCACACACGCAGTCGCTTATTTAATTTTTTTTGTCTTTCTCACTTTGTCCCACTCAAGTTTATTTTTTTATATAGCTTACTGGCCTGTTGGGCTTTAGAATCTCATATAGCCTAATCGGGACACTGTGTGCTCTTTCGTCCACTCAGGCATGCCACAGATATGGTTTCTCTTATCCATCTCATCATCACTGCTGTCTAAAAACAAAAGGGAGCTGCCAAAGCCCACAAGGTAGAGACTTCAGAGGAATAACTTTTTTATTGCATTACGGGTTTTTTTTTTGTGTGTTTTTTTTAAATCACCACATATTTGCGTGGATCAGTAAATCAAATGCATTCACTCAGATAGTTCATAAATTACCATGGGCGACATGCCAGAACAAAGCATAATCTGTCCAAATTGTACAAATGGGTGTAAACTCATAAAGCTGTGTTTTATTGAGGAGACTGGGGGTGGAGGAGTGGAATACAGGTCCAACATAAACAGATGCTTAGAATGATTTGTGCTCAACAGACTCAGTGACACAGAAGTCTGGTCTCTCCTTTCATCTCCTCTCCTCTGAGTAGAGTTTAATGTTTGTGTATCCCTGTGTGTCCTCCTCTCCTCTTTTGCCCTGATGTATTGAATGTAAAAACAGACCTGAAACCACTACATACAAAGCAGGTTACATCAGTAGAAATACCTTTCGTAATTCTGCCTTTCAGTATGTTTGGCAGGGTGAGTCAGATGAGTGGGCTTCTTCATAAGAACTCACATCTGCATGGTTGTACAGATAAACACCACTTACGTGTATCTTTTCCCAGGAAATTGGACCCTTCTTTTGCTGTAGTACTCACATTTTTCTCATTTTTTCTCTGTGATTTTTGTCACATCCTGGGTAGCTGTGTGTATAAGTGCTGAGCGGTAAATAGCTGTCAAGGACCATGCCACTTTCCTATTTCCCAGCGTTGTTGCGCATCAGTTTTGCAGAAAAGCTGCAGTTTTATCACATTCATCCCCCTTATTGAAATTCCTCTTAAACAGATTCCAGACATAATCCTATAGTGGTTTGTGATCTCATTTAAACTCTTCGGATCTGAGGAAACAGATTCTTAAGTTTTAACCACATGTTGAACTCAGTCCACATCTCAATCACTAATCATTCATCCACTCATCTACATCCACATCCATTACGAATACAGAAATATCACAGATCTATTACAAATTTATACTTGGTTTTCTGTGGTTTGAATCATACCAGGAGTAGACACACTGTTGGACTATGCATCTATATCTCTTAGGGTTCACACTACCATATTACTGTTAGGAGACCTGTCATCTTGCGTCATTATAATATTTTTCAGAGCAGGGAAAGTCAAAACAAAGTTTATTCTGTTAGTTGATGCTGCACTTCTTCTCTGGTGGTCCTACCAGTTGAGAGCTCACAAGGAAATGGGGGAATCTGAGCAACCGTATTTTACATCATGTAATTGGTTTGTGTTGCAATCTTAGCAAAAGAAAGCCAGACTTCAGCTCAAAAATCCACATTTTCAGTGTGTCTCACTATGATAGTTTGTTGCACATCTGACTTTGAACGACATTGCTGTCACCTGACCTTGAAAGAATCCAACTAAAGGAGTAAAGAGAATTGAACCAAATGAACTAGAATGTGCTCTTTCTTGATCAATTAACCAATTAGCTGATTGGTAAGTCATTAAATTGGTTATTTTTATAATTTTTTTCATGTATGCTGTTCTTAGAAGATTATACAAACACTATAGTATGAAAATATTCCGATGTGCATTCATCTCTGAGACACATTAAATCTGGACTGCTCATTGATGTTGCTGCAGTAATTTTCAGGGGGACTCAATGCAAGCAACTGAATTAAGGACAGCAGCCAATTAAGAAGAACCATTTATCAGTTAGTAAAATATGTTGCATGTTGTCCCGAGAGATTTGCATAGAGACAAAGGAAAATTACTTGAAGGCAGAAAGGCTTGCATAGAAACCAAGTCAGAACAATTTGGCAATAACAAATTCATATTATTTCTTTTTAGAAAATGGCACAGGAGCATTATTTTTTAATTTTTACTTTTTTTTTTTTTTTACAAAGCAATTCGTTTTCCCCTCTTTAATGGCAATGAACATAAAACAGCAGGTCACAATATAATATTCTTAATGAGGACAGCAGGCTCTGATTTTAGGCTGATCCCCAGCCAGCCATTCCTCTCAGCCAGCCAAGTCTTAACAGTTGGCACTAGAAGGGCATGAGGGTTAAGAAGTGTTTTTTTGCTCTGTCACATAAATGCACACATGGTGTGTAATTGCTTTGCACACACTGGCAAGTCTTCTATTACTCACTGATATTTTTCTGTGCTTAGAGTCAGAATTATTCACGCAATGCCTGTTTTTAGTCAGATGATTAGAGAATATACTCTTTTCCAGTGGTTGCTTTTATTACTAGCATGATGACATCAGCCCTTGTTTTTTTACCTAGTAAGCAATTTGCATTTTGTAGCGTGCTACCTGTCAGTTACAGCACTGTAAATCTATCACGTTTGGAAACAATACTTGACGTACCGCTGTGACTCAGCAATAAAGTGTGACAGGAGAGCTGGGGTCGGTTTACACGGGGCTGTGACTCGTGAACCAGGCATGGAAGGAGGGCACAGAGGCAGGACACTTGATTACAGAGCTCGCACAAAGAGAGCTTTAATCTCTTGTTCAAAATTGAAACCACAACAAACATTAAAAACAATGAGCCCTGTCAGATTGGACAATTTAATTAAAATAAGTTATGAAACCTCTTGTTTTATGCACTGGGTCTGTTAGCAATTCTTGATGAATAGCTGTTGTCGGTAAAGGCAGTGATATGAGTAGTCCATATGAGACACCAGCTGTCAGCAGCACAGACACAGCAGTACATTACACTGGAGGATATACGGTAAGAAGATACATTGCTCCCATGACAGACTTTAATGAAAACCTACAGAATGTATGGTTTGGTTATATTAAACTGTAGAATGAAAGCTAATAGTGACCGGTTGAAAGCCTTGGATGGTGAGCCAACATACGATTGACTTCACGTTTGCACTTATTGCATTTACACCTGACTGATTTGCTATGTGGTGGTAACAATGTCCATTTGAACATTCAAAGTTTTTATAACAAAGCTCCACCACAAGATTCACAAACTCACACTCTAACACTGATGGTTTGACAACACATAAACCATTTTAATTCTTCACCTTCACAGTGAATGAATATAATATCTCTGAGTCAGAGCTGCCTTAGGGGACGTCTGATTGAATAACACTACTTGTGGCTTCTCTGAGACCGCTACAGGTCTCACACTGTTACCCATTATCACTTTAAACCTGTTTGTTTGCACTTTCAAACAGCTTTTTACACTTTCTCTGTCTCTTCTGGAAACTGGAGAATAATAATCGTCTGAAGGTTAACACTGTTTTAAGCTACATTTTTAAAACCTTTTAATAGTTTTTTTTATATGCAGTTATATAGTTTATGAATTGTTACACACTCATAATTCACTTTGTGTGAGTGTGTACACTATTGATTGTCAGTTCAGTTGACACCTTAAAGGCTCTTGGTGTGTCTATGACCCAGTGAGGTCGCTGTCATGGTTGGGGGAAAAAATGGAGAGTATCTGCACTCTGAATCAAAGTTCCCAAAACTTTTATTACTGAATGACTGAAAAAAGGCAATATTTCGATACTAACAGGTCTCATTAAGTAAAATGGCCAATATACCAGTGAATATATAGGCACAAAATTGATTACATTCTGCTGATGTCATAGTCAAATGATCAAACAAAAGTTGTACACCACAACTTACAATACAATCAATACCAACAAAGTTGGTCCTGGTCAGTGTTCTGTTTTTTTTCAATCCCATTTCTGATTTTATTTTTCATTTATTTTAAACACCACTTGAAATTTTTAAACTAAGACACTGAAATGGACATTTGTGGGTTGAAACAACCATAACTTGTATTTTTGTGTTTCATTTACGGGGTCTACAAAAAAAACGCTTAACAAGCAATTACTGACAAACACATAATTTCATGTGAAACCACAGCTCTACCATCACATTGAATCCGTTTCTAGTGGTTTCTAACCTTAGACATGGTCCACGGAACATGGAATACACCTCCAACACCATGGCTGTTTTTTCACACAACACTATGTATTTTCTACATTAGCAGAGGGGAAGGAAAGCAGTCAATGATGGACACTGGGAATGAAGTTGGGAGGGAGAGAAAACAAGTAAAGGTCTGACAAGAGATTGGAAGAAAGTGCAGCTGGTGGAAGAAGGAGCCTGTCCAAGTTTTAGCATTTTTTTCCTCCCAAATCTCTGTCACCCTTTTGCTCCCAGCACAGCCCCATCCCCTTTACAAGGCTCTGAGTCAGTTGGGTGTGTTTATGTGTGTGTGTAACTGTGATTTAATGCATACAACTATTTGTGTTTGCATGTGTGGCCTGTAGATGTCTTTGTGGTCAAGCTCAGTGACGCTGGAAGACAAAGTGGGCCTGTTCGCTCCCTCATTCGTGTCTTGCTATTTGTCTTTGTTTGGTTGGCCTACTTTTTCCCGTCTGCTGCTCTTTGCCGTAGTAGAATACTTATTTTTCAATCCTTAATACAAGAGCAACCCACATTAACGCTTGAATTACTTTAAAGCTACTACCAGTAGCATGACGTAAAGAAAAGGTTGGTACTATTGAATGCAGCACTACATTTATGCAGAAAGCTGTACAACCAAATTAATTACTTTCTTGCGGACTTGCGTTACCCTTTTAGGGTAATGGTTTATGAACCAGATGAAACTAACTGACAGTGAAGAAGAAATTAAAGTATACAGATGTAACTGACACATTCATCCAATGTCAATTCTTAGCCGATGAACAAAACTGCACTAAAATAAATATAAACTTCTTATTAATTACACTTTACTTACCTCTAAAGGTCCTTTTACACTGTGCGATGTTGGGCTTTCCCAGACAAAAATGGACAGTTGTGAGAGAAAAGTGGTGAAATCTGTTTTTGTCCGTTGCAAATGTTGGTTTTAGATCCTACAGTGAGACACGTCCGACGGGCTGTGTCAAAATACGTCAAATTTAGGACCAAAATCCAACAGTTTGACTGCGAAATAATACGACCCACGTTTATAAACCAACTAATCAGAATACCACACTGGCGAGGTACGATAATGCTACTGCTAAAAACATGTTTACCCACTCACTTAGCAAAATCTACATTTCTTGTTTGACTTCTTTTCCCTGTCCGCAACCAAGTTCACACTCTCCTCTTTTGAGTTTTATTGTTGCACTTCATTTTAGTTTTTAGGGATTTTTCTTTTAAAGACAAAGTGGAGTACACCAACAAAGCACAACAGATAAGACACATAATCAAAAGAACCTAACAACACAGACCAACCAAAATGACAGCACCATCTCACAACCAATTTTGAAGTCCATTATCACAGCACCAGTCCAAGGCAGCGTAATGGAGACCAGTAAATATACGCAAAAATCAACAACAAAATATACATGACTCAACTATAAATGCAAGAGCCCACCCATACAAAGATCACCTACATATTAGATAATATTGTTGTGCTACAAGGCGCATGCTGCAAGTATTGCATAGCTTATCCTATTTGATATTAAATGACTTATGAGTAGTATAATTGACCACCACTGGGGTCTCGAACAACAACCACAGTTGACTGGGCTTATTAAGGGCGGAAATATATTATCCAATATATATCCGAAATGGCAGGTTTATGACTAAAAGGAAGTGCTGCATTTGGTTTTGATTGCTGCGGTTTGCAGAGGTTTGCCAGCCAAAGCTGTTGAAATTTCCACCGCTCCCTATACAATACCATCTGCAGCTGGTCAACAATGTCACATGTTAAGTTACAGGCCACATATTTTCTGTTTACTTCCATAGAACTATACAAGCTCTAGTATATAGTATAGAGTTTGCATCTTGTTTCGTATTTGCCTGCTCTAACTGTGACTTGAAAGCTCCTCCATCTGGCGTGGTCACCATTAGATAAATGGACTATTGTACATCTCTGTAACTACTGAAAATGATGCATGATTTCCCAAAATGCCAAACCTAGCCTAACAAATAAAGTAAAGGAAAAAACAGGTTGGAAACAATAAGGAATGTTTATGATAGATTTTCATTAAATGTACCACGTAGCCTGTGGTACAAGGCTATGTGGAAAGTAGTGGCTGTATCTGGTGCTGTGAATGTAAATATGCTGCAAAATAATAAAAATGCCAAAGTGGTGGTAACCTTTTCAGTTTTGGAAGAGAGAATGAGCTGGGTTTTTCCTTACTACAGGAGAAAATAGTTTCCAGCCAAAATGTCACCCTATCATTTATAGTAATAATTGCAATGCCATATCTCCCATTTCCCAGCCTGTAGGACTGTGTGTGGGCTCCAGTATCTTTGAATGCATCTCCGTCTCTGTGTGTGTTCATGCAGGAGTCTTTGAATGATTAAGATGAAATGGTAACCTTAACTAATGTAGCCCACATTAAAGAGAGCTGCAGGGAAGCTTCTGACCACAAAGTCAAATTCATTACTCACTGCTAAATGCTGATGAGTTATCTTTTGATTGAGGTGTGGCATCAGTCGTTTTTTCTTTCTCTCACCGAGTCACTCATCCCTCAGTCACAGCCACAGCCACATACACACTCGCGTTAACACAGACACAGTGGTATTTAAAAAAATAAAAAATTCTTCCCCTTTCAGCTTTCTCCACACCCTCCCCACAGGTGTCCTGGTCCAATTCCCTCCCTGTAGTAATAATAATTACAAAAATAATAATTGATAACATAGAACAGGCAGATCCAGCCAGCATGTGCTGATTTTTGTACTGGCCACGGAGCGCTGACGTGATTTTCCTGCTTTTTTTTTGTCTGCACGATTTTGATGTGTGTGCGTGTGCTCGGTTGTGTTGGCCGACTTGCTTGTGTATAAGCCACAACTTTCCCACGTTGTGGAGTAGGGTCTCCCACAGGCCTCCCTCCATGTCCCTCTCTCTCTTCTCTCTTTCTTTACTTCCCTCTCTCTCTCCCCTTCAGTCTCCCTCCTCTCTCTTTCTTATCCCTCTCTCTCCTCCTCTCTGCACCTGTACTCAGCGCTCCAGCCCCAGCTGCTCCCATCTCAGCTCAGCGCTGTTGGCTGGAGCCCATGTTGCACTTGGCATGTCCTCTGAGACCCTGGGGCCACACTTGACGTGCGAGGGCCAGGCAGGCCCCCGCCCAGGGAAGGCTCCCGTGGCCAGGAGGAGCTGAGAGCAGACGGATGAGAGGAGGGCTGTGGGCTGGAGATAGACCTGCTGGAATTCTGGAGTAAAACGCTGACTCATTGTTAGGCCTGCTGAGCAGGGGATTGAGGAAAGACATGAAGAGAGTGAAGAAGGGAGGAGATGTTTAGAGAAATGACAGATGTGTTTTAAGTGTTATCTTTACTGTTGCTAAAGAGGCAGTATTTCCAAGATTGGCACAATTGTTTAGACAGTCAGACAGGTTGTAAACAAGCCAGCAATTCAGTCATATTATGTGTCAATTTATTTGGCTGTGTAGTGGCAATTTCTGCGGAATAAAGAAACACTTAAGGCAATCACTTATCTTTCTGTAAGTTTACTTCAAGCATCTGCAGACGGACTCACAGCAGCAAAACATACATCATTATAATCTGCTCTGAATGAGTACAGAGGGAAAGGAGCATCAGTTATTTATCCAGTCTTCAGGGTCAGGCTCGTTCAATCCGGGGAGAAGAGTGTCCCTGAAGTCTGGACATAACAGTCACTAGGATGTTTTGTAGTTCCATCTCATCATTATGTACTGTTCTCATCACTCAGTCCAAACAATCATACACAGATCAAGTATTGACGTCAAACAATTATAGTATAGTATAGCATCTGTATGTTATTATATCAGAGAGTCCGTTTGTTCTTGCCATTACAGCTGTAAAATCAAAAGTGAGCACACTTAAAATTACAGACGTCGGTCTCTAAAGTGTGATGGATGTTGCCTTTGTATCTCTTTCAATTTAGCGCTGGGGTTTGTTTAAAATCTTTACGAGTCTGACTGCTCATGTTTCTTGCCCCAACTGAGCAATGTCTTCAGCCCATTTCCAGATCTCAGCCATTCAGTTGGTGAATACAGTGTTATTATTGCCAATAAGGAATGATGGCCAAATACTACCAAAATAAGTTTTATATTAACTTTTTTAATAGCTTTTGGTAACATTGGCCAACCTTGCCGGCACTGTCAACAGAAGCAGCTTCACAGTGAAATTTTGCACTGACATTCGTGGTTCTGAGTCAATGAATACTACACATTCACGTCCCCCTCTGGATAAATTATAATAACTTTGGTGTTCCCCCGACTTTTCATTTAGTGCCATTATCAAGTCAAAATTCTCACATGTAAGACTAAGTTGGTAAATATTATAACTGCTTAACTTTAGCATGCTAGCATTGTCATTTTGAGTATGTTAGCACACTGAAGTTATCATTTCGCGCTAAGCAGCTAAGTACAGCCTCACAGGGCCGCTAGCATGGCTGTAGACTGTTTTGTTCTACTTTAAGAAACTCAAGAGAATGAATGACTTATAGCATTTAATCTCAGTTATTAAATGCATTAGCATATATACAAGGGAGTGTTTGTATTTGTCAAACATATCAAAAAGCGCTTGTTGGGCTGCTGTTGAATATGGCGCTACGACTTGATATCTCTCCATATAATGATGTGCATGTGTGCGGCTGCGAGAGTTTCCAGTGTGCACAGGTTGTCGTGGCTGTCCCAAATTCGAGCTTCTTGGGTTCTCCAAATTCCAATCAAGTATTAAATATCACATTTCACGGCTGCTGCAGTGCCAAGTAGGATGTTTTGGTATAGCTGAAAATGAATAGATATGGAGAAGGTATACACGGAGAAAAGGGATTCTGTAAAGCTTGTTTTAATTTTCTTCAGCATGTAGTGAAATAAACTCTACCACATTCACTTAACGATTGATTGATTTCATTCTCATTAAAATCCCAATGCCTTGACCAAACTGAATATATCAAATACATTTTAGCACCAGACTCTAATCAAGGCACCGTTCCATGAATCTCCGCTGCTGCTATCCATTTGTGTCTACCACATATATTGGCTGTGTGTCTTGTGAGTGTAAGTGTATACTGGCAGAGAGGAAAGAGGACAGGGAGGCAGATATTAAAAAGTTTGGATTCCTCTCTTGTTAGCTTTCCCACTATTTCTCTTTCCTTGTCCTCGATCCGGCAGACATTCTCAGCCCTTCTCCCCTTGACTCAGGAGGGGGTATCACACACGCGGACTCGCAGACCTCTAAATCTGCTTGGTGACAGCTCAGTCCCGCTCTGTCAGGACCCAAAGAAAGAGAGCAAAATCTATGTTCGCGGCCAGAAGAAAGAGGAGAGGATATATATGTCCTTGTGCTTTGTTTGGCATCCCTAAGCTGAGATTCAATAGCAAGACATCAGTCAAGTGGTTGGCGAACAGGCTATTGTGTAGTAATTGACCCTGATGAAGTGGTGGGCCTTTAATTTGGGAATGGTGTAAACGGTGGGAATTGATAACTTGGCTCATAACGTCTGAGCCTCTCCCTTCCCTTGCTTAGGAGTTTTTATAATAGATAGTCCCTTCTTCCTTCTGTTATTTTGTTCATTCCAGGTACCATTATCCTGTTCCTAAGATCTTCTATGTGCAGCTGTCTGTGGGGAGTCATGAGTTCATTGGCGAGGGACGCACCCGTCAAGCAGCTAGGCACAGCGCTGCCATGAAGGCCCTGCAAGCCCTGCGTAATGAACCCATCCCCGAACGGCCACCACAGGTAAACACACATGCAAACACTTATAAACAAAAAGGCTTACACTAACAGTGCGTTCCAATAGTTGTTTAACAAGCGCTTCTGACCTCCCTCTGAGAATCCCTGCCACCATCTTAAGTACATTTCCATTTCTATAAAAGCTTAAATGGACTTCTGTCTGACTGACCATTTTAGACTAATGAAAGTAAAAAATGGTCTAGTAATTTCCTTAGCAGCTGGGCAGTGTTATTTTTAGCAGGTTTTACTCAAACAGGAGTAAATAGTGCATTTATTGAGTACTATTCAACCTCTGATTAATATAGATTTGGTTTAGAAAGTGAGTATTTATGGCAACAGTAGGATGTATGTGGGATTGACTTAAAATAAACTATAGTGAGTGTTCTTCGTAATGAAGGAACATGTGCAACAGTGTGACTCATTAACCAGTTTTTGGACAACAATCGAGGCCCATGGGACAAAGGACTAAGATGTATCAGGCTTTGTCTACACAGACAATGCTTGTTATTAGGATCAATTCATTGTTGGTTTTGGTCTTTTAATGGAATTTGTTGACCGTAAGAAAAATATAAAATATCACACCAGCTTTATCCTTTAAGGGCAAGTGATTTCCATATTTAATGTTCCACACCCTTTGGACCCTTCATCCTCACCAAAAACAATTGACTCCACTTTGTACATCTTATATTTACATCCTGACTAATTACAGCTTGAATGAGTATCCTGATGAAATGAAATCTTTCTGCGTAGTAGGGCTACAAATATTTTTATTATTGATTAATCTGCCAAATACTTTGTTTATTAATCGATTAATCGTTTGGCCTATAAAATGTGAGAATTTAGTTAAAAATGCCTAATGTGAGTTCCCAGAGCTAGAGATGACAATGCTTGTTTTGTCCAAATAACAAATTTGAACATACAAATATTCAGTTAATTATCACATTAGACAAAAAACCATGAAATCTTCATATTTGAGAGGCAGGTAACCATTTGTGTCATTTTTCCTTGAAAATTTCTTAAATGATTAAGTGAGTTGTTGCAGATTAGTTTCCTGTCCATCGAGTAATTGGTTAAATGACTATAACAAAATTAAATATTTATTAATGTGGAAAGTGAAATGGTTATATCTGACTATATTGATTGATTGATTGATTGATTTTATTTTCATGTCATGCACGCAAAGTGGCCAACCCTCATACAAAATTACAGGTTATTTTACAGCTTGGTCTTAAACTATATAAATATTCTGCCTTCTCTCCTATGCTTGGCAAATATAATCTGCTACAAAATGGTTCCCTTCCTGAAGCACAACTTTTTCATAATTATCCAGCCAAAAAAAATCAACATAAATGGAGGACATTTTACTAAAAAGTACATCCCTTTATATCGTCGTAGACAGGACAGCAGAAGAAAAAATGAACATGATTAATTGAGTTGTCTGTACGCATTTCAACGTTATGAAACCTCTAGCCCTCCCCCACAAAGCTGTTTCCATTCCAACCTGATGTTCTGTCATTCATTCTGTCTCTAAAAGGTCATTCCACCCTCTACTCACATTGTCCTCCAATCATTGCAACCTCATCCCTGCAGCACTTTTATCACCTTGTGACTGCTTTCTCGCCAGATGACTGTCTCTCTACTCGACCCCCACCTACTAGAAAACTCTTCCCTTAATGAAAAGGTCAAAGGATTTGTGCTGCTGATCTGTTGGTGCTCTCCCCAGAGAGGCTCTATTAAAAGTGTTACGCATTGTTTTTTGGAGATGCTAAGATGCATGCATAACCAGCTTTCATCAGATTGAATCCAAATCCACCTCAGCTCTAATTACTCTAATGTATCATTTAAGCCCTTCAGTCTCCATAGTTTAGTTTGCACCTGACAGGAGTGTATTTTCTCTTCCCAGTTTCTCTTTATTTTGTCCTTTTTCTTTCTGCCTACTCCCAATGTCACTGTACCTTTCCAGAATTTCCCCTCAGGCATAGCTGTTAACTGTTGTTATCATCTCCCACCGGAAATCAAATTACCCATATCCTCACCGCCTGGCATCGCTGCTGGTTATTCAAAACGCTTTGGCTCCTCTCACTTGCCTGACTCGCTGTCTTGTGGCGTCGGCCTCCATAAATGTGCTCTTTGTTTGCTGCCGCTCCTGAGTCTTGCTTTACAAATTGATGCACATTGTGTCTACAGTAAATGTCTGTCATCCTGTCTCCGCGTGAGTGTGTGTGCTCTTACATGTGTAAATGTGTGGACACCCTCGGGCTAAAAGTGTTCCTTGTTACCATGGGCTGTCAAACCTTTATTTTGAGGAAGACCACAGGTACATATCAGTGACGTTCTAATTGTGTTGTGTTTATACACAGGTACAGCAACAATATGTAACCCTAGGAAACACAAAAAAGCACCTCCCACTTTTCGGGGCTTCAGGCAATAAAGATTATATATTGAAACTGCTGACTAACTTGTAAATCCCTGCCAGTTAGTTTAGAGACTGGTGGTACTATTAAAATGTGATATGTTGTTAAACAAGTGCATTTCCTGTTTTGAGAAAAAAGAATCCTTTTGCCCTATTACGAAATCAATTGCCCATCAGCAATTAATGGATCCTGAAGCCTGCTCGCCCACAGTCACTGTTCATTCACAGCAGCTCCTTCAGAGAGAGAGTTAATGTCTCAGAGCACTATATGGATTCTTCACTTGCTTATACTTTTCCGAGGACTCTCTTTCCAGTAGATCTATAAGTAGAAACCCTCTATTTGTCTTTGTCACAGGAAGGTTGCTTATCTGCTTGGTCATTCCAGTTTGCACGCTAATACACACCCACAGACACATACACCCTGTGGCTTGTTAATGCAGCCTTGAGAGGGGATTCACACTATTAATCACACACATCACAAATAGTGGCAGAAGCAAATGTAACCATGATAACCACGAGTACATATTAGAATTGTAATGAAAACAGTGGAAGGAGAATGGATGAGGCTCCTTGGACTGACTCATTTCTCTCATGTCCTCATACATACAATACAAGAGGCAGAAAATGTATGTCTCAGCACACACAAAGCAAAGTACAGAGCACCCATACTTTCTGAAGTCTTTCGCCTGGTGCGGTAGGTGCACGTGTGAAATCCAAGAGATCTCACAGTATGAATCATGCATCGTATCGGGTCACACAATGAGGCAGGAGAAGGGAAGAAGCCCAAAGGGAAAGACCGCAGTCATTCAGACTTAATCAGACAAAGAGCTGGACATGAGAAGATAAAGACTGAAACAGCACTCTGCATTCCCATAGACAGCTGGCACCAAAAGTCCCTCGTTGTATGGCTGATGATATGATGTCTAAGACGTGAACTAGGTTTCTTTACTAGTAGAAAGGACTTCTATTCAGAGGTGAATAGAAATCAATTTAAAAAATCCTTCTTGTAGATTTAGTCTGTCTGATCCACATTGAAACAACTAACTTAGTAATTTAAAAAAAACATTAAACTGACTAACGGCTCAAACCTGAGTCATCTGGTATGAAGTCCAGAATTGCTCCATAGATTCATGGTTGGCAAATTTTGTGGATTGAATTTGTGGATAACCCAATGAAACCTGCTGATGTTTTCCCACTGACTTTAACTGTCCGTGTTTCGTGCCTGATGAAAACTTAAATTTGAGCCCTTGTTCTCTAGTTTCTTCTTACAGGAAAAGACCGTTCTTGATGTTCCCAAATAACAATTTGACTATTTAGAACGTTAATATACAAAAATTCTCATATTTAATGGGCCACCCTTTTTAAGAAACCTTCCTGTACAGACAGAGGACCACCTGTCATGTCCTGGAATACTGAGTTCTCAATCCCATATCAGATAAGGATCATAGCCAGAAAACAGACAGGCTTCTCATTGCAACAGCTTGGCCGACATCCACCCTGTAGACGTGCAGTTCTTGGTTTGATATGTGCCACAGTTTGGGGGTCACAGTTTGGTATTTTCTGGTACTTAAAAGCAGGCAAAGCAAAAGATACATTTTCTTTCCATTTATTATGAAAAAACTCAACATTAAACAGTGGCTCATTGACCATAATACTTGCTTTAAAATTGTAAGAACTCAGACATTTGCATCTGATCAGTAAGCAGTCTAAAATAAAACAAAAGACAATATCTCAGTATTGCTCCAACTTAATAACAAAAATATCTCCACATGAAGGAACATTATAGCAGGCCTCAAGCACTTTGTGTTCTCTACAAATGAATATGGTTTCATATCCGTAGCACTCGTATGGAAAGCGTTATTGCTTTGGCTCAGAATGCTAAGGGGAGAACACCTTGCACCTTAGTCTGTTTTAGCCCAACAGACACACTTTGGGGATGCTATTTGGCATCTTTAATGTAGCTATTTCCACAGACACAATGTTACCTGACATTTAGTAGGTTGAACAGTGTCAGACAAAGATTGTAATGCTCTCAAACAGGGATATAAATGATGTCAGAGGCTCTTCCAGCTTTGGCTTCTCATTTTAGTTACCATATCAGTGATGCTAATTATATAAGGCAGCCTAACCTAAAAAAAATATATGGTGTATCTACCAGTCAACGCCTGAAAAAATGCAAAAGCTTCCCAGGTAGAACTCCCACTGAGTTGAGTTTTGGCTGTATTTGGGGTGTACTGAATGATTCATGAATAATAGATAATACATTACTTAAACTAGTGTTACAGAACAATAGACCATTTGGAAACCTATAACCTAAAAGTGGCACTAGTTCTAGCAGTATGTCCCCTTTTACCATTTTGACCTCTGATTTCTTTCCCCCTTCTTTTCCAGAGCCCAGAGGAAAAGGGGGAGACCGAGGAAGGCAGTGATGCCAGCAAATCAGAGATCAGCCTGGTCTACGAAATTGCCCTCAAGAGGAACTTATCTGTCAACTTTGAGGTGAGGAAAACACAACAGAGTTAGGACATTGTTTCCACAAACACCCACACAAATAGGGCCATGTGATGCCACTATTATTGATACTATCGTGAATTATAAGTCATGTTCTTCCTGTAAGTAATCACAGAATGAATGAGGATAGGGACTGTATGAGTAGTCATGATGTTTTATCAGGGTTTGTGAAATGTCATAATGCGGTAAGTATTACAAAAACTTAACAACTCATGATCTGAAGGAGTCATGCTGATAACTCTATTCCAGTTATTGTAAAGAGAGTCAAAAAAATATGTGCACAGGAAGTTTTGGATGGATCGCCGCCCTTTTAAGGCTTGTGGAAATTCTCACAGTGTTACGTTCAAAGTGTTTTATTTTGTAGTATTTTCCTCCCCTTGTGTGTCTTGTGGTTTTGCTTCCTGTCTTTGTTTGCTTTCCCTTCAGTTTTGATTGTTGGCCCCTCCTTGATTGTTTGCACCTGTGTCTTGTTGTCTCACCTCCATTAGGGAATATAGTCCAGGTCTTTTCCTTTGTTCATTGTCGGATCATTGTGTTCCTGTCGTGTGCGTGTTTCTTTGTGCCAGTGTCAAGCGGTCAGGCAGTTGTTTCTGTTGAGTTCTGCTGGAATTATTCTTTGTCTCCCTTAGACCATGACTGGATTCTGGACTTTGAACTTTGCCTGCTCCCTTTTGGATTTGTTTAGCCTTGTTGGACTAATTTCCTTGTTTCTACCACTGCCAGCCGGTAACTTGTTTTCCTTTACCCAGACCTGTCACTGCCTCCCTGCATGTTACCTGCTTGTTGCCTGTCTGCCTGTCGGTTTGTCTGCCTGTACCTGCCTGTAAGCTAGGTCACCCAATAAATACTGTAGTCATCCGGCTACCTCATCATCATTCTGCTTCCTGGTCTTCTGCATTTGGGTCCTCATACTGCACCACTTACGACGGAATGATCCAACCAATCATGGACCCAGCAGACTTTTCTGAGGAAGCGGACCAGTTGGTCCGTGACTTGATATGCCTCAAGGACATATGGGATGAAATAAGAGACAAGTCCCACAGAGGCAAGTCATCAGCCTACACCCCAGCCCGCTGGTCTTTAGCCTGCACCCCGGCCTGCTGGTCCCCAGCTCAAATCCCTGCATGCTTACCACCTACGTGCTAGTCTCCAGTCAGCATCTCAGCCTGCAAACCAGGTGGTACTTCAGTCTGTTGCTGTCTTGACGCCTTCTGGGAAACCCCCCAGGAGGAAGTGTGGTTTCACAGCTGCTCGCCTGCACCACTGCCCTGCTGCTCGCCAGCAGCACTGCCCAGTGCCCCAGAGCCTCCAGTTCCTGCGCGGCGGCGGCCTCTAGTTCCTGTTGGATCACGGCAGCCCCCTGTCCCTGGACTCTCTGCTTGATTGCAGCAGCCCCCAGTCCCTGGACTCTCTGCTGGATCGCAGCATCCCCCTGGACTCCCTGCTGGATCGCAGTCGCCTCCTTTCCCAGGTGGATCGCAGCAGCACCAACCCCTTGCCGCTGCTGAATCGCAGCAGCACCAATCCCTTGACACCACTGGATTGTAACTGCCTCCTTTCCCAGCTGGATCGCAGCAGCACCAACCCCTTGTCGCCGCTGGATCGCAGTCGCCTCCTTTCCCGGCTGGATCGCAGCAGCACCAATTCCTTGCCGCTGCTGGCTCTCAGTCACCAGGCCCTGATCTGGTTGTCCGGCCTCCAGAAGGGTTCCGTCTTCGCCGCCGGCCTCCAGTGACCTTCTGCCTGCGTCGCCGGCATTTCACCAGGCTCCAGATGTTTTTGGTCTTTGACGCGGACCTCATGAGATGAGCTCTGCACATGTCCTGCCCTGGGCCGTCCGCCCAAGGTCCTCAGCTCCACACATGTCCAGCCCCCAGGCCGTCCGCCTGAGGTTCCCAGCTCCACACATGTCCAGCCCCCGGGCCATCTGCCCGAAGTCTACCACTTAGCCCTTGAAAAAAGTTTAATAAAACATTTATTTCTGCAGATTATTAGGTATACCTGTACAATTTAATGTAATCCAGTACATGAGCACTCCAATAAATCTTTGTTTGTGAAGCAAAGTCTCTGACACAGTTTCAACAAAAACAGACTTTTATAAGGTTACCAAAAGTTATATCCTACCTGTGTTATATTCACACCTAAGACACTTTTTTGATGGCTTCAGTGGCTTTTTATGGTTTCAATGCTAAATAATTTAAAAAACAAAATCAAAATTTCTCTGTAATTCACCATGACATGTGAACCTTGTGATCTGGATTAGAATTACATTTTATGGGCTTGAACAGTGCTTGCCTGCACATCATAACCAATATAAGTTTGTAAAGAAGCCAAATCGGCGTTATTCTCTGTCCCCACATTACAATACAAAAAGTCCTGTTCCTTAATTTGCTCTGTTTCCTATCTGCCTTTGGGTCCCACACAGTCTGCAGAATTACAGTATGATTGAATCTAATAAAAAGGAGTCAAATGATGAGGGGCAGACAGAGAGGCCAAACTGTTGCCCTACGCTCCTCTCTTAAAAAACTTCTGATGAGAGTCATGGAGGCAATCAATACAGAGCTTTTGACATTAAAATACAAGTCCAGCTGCTCAATATCAAGCATCAAATTATCTTAATTTCAATGGATTACATAAAAAGTGTTTCCATCTGGAGATTTCAGACTAAACTTAAATTCAGTACTTTAGCAGCAGTTCTGTTTGTACTCTCTCACACGTGAGTTGTCACACACCTGCAGCTGACTGTGACTGAACTGTATTACTCCAACATTGCCTAATCAATCAATCAATCAATCAAACTCATCTGCTGAGCCAAGTCCTGCAAATCCTGACAGCAGTTCATCTTTGTGTTTAAAAAATGACAGTCCTTTACTGCCCTTTGTGTGTGAAAGAGCACCCCTGCTCTTTTTATGAGTGTATACATGTCTTAAAACTTGAGCACATCAATATGGTGGAGGTGAACAGCTGCCAGAAATCCTGAGGAGTGTGTGATATTGATACTGAAACCCTAGTGCTTTTTTGGGATTTTCCTTTTCACGTCAGTACATTCTAGACAGTTTAACACCCAGCATGTAGTGACAATTAGTGGTGGTGGTTTCTCGTTGGTAAGAACATATCCTTATTGCCAGCTGCTTCTGAGAAAAGCTTTTTGCAGCGGAGGGTTGGTGACCTTGATAAACTCAGCTAGGAGCTGCCAGTGTTGCTTCAGTCTCCCACTGTTGACCGCTGGCATGTTTCACTGGATAAGACGAGGTTTAAATGCCTTGCTCAAGGTTTCAGTTTTGCCTAGCAGGATTCCTCTGGACATTACGGCGAATCCTACCACTGCTCTTCTAACCGTTAGAGCCACTGCCCCCAACTTTACTAAATCCACTAAGAAGTCTATTGTGTCCTTACATGACCCGCTTGGTCTGTTCTCCTTGGCTTTCACCATATCTCAGAGCTGACTCATCCAATATACACTCCATGATCACCCCCTCTTCTTCTACTGCACTCTGCAAGGTGCCAAAAACAAGGGAGGCGCAGTTTACTCTGTGTGCCCCCTCCCTTCCTCCACAGAATCCCTGCCTTTTACCTCTCCCACCATCACTCCCAAAAATCACACAGAGGGCAGTTGTGTATTGAGACTAGGGGGATAGGCGGATGGGGGTGAGAGGAAATGGAGATGAGGATGGAAGGAAGGGAGGGAGACTCCTCTCACTCTGTTGACCTTTCTTGTTAATAAGAGTTTACACAATATTGGAAAAATTATCTGGAAAGCTGTCCAGTCCTCCGTTTTACACCCCCCTCTCTCCCCTTCTTTGTTCGAAATTGCATTTGCTCATCAGAGAATGACATAGCTATCCTTCCTGGAACTACTATTAATAATTTCAGCCAGCTAAATCTGGATTGATTTGATTCATTATCTGTCATGTCTTTGTCACTGTCAGCAATCGTGCCACTTTCATTTTCAGTCCTTCTAAATTGGAAGCTGACAGCAGCGGTTTTTAAAAGCAGACCACAGCCACATTCTTCCAAACTGTCTCTCTTCTGCTCGCTGTCAGTCTGGAGACTGGCTGTTCATTACTGCTGTCTGATGAGCAGTAAATCAGTAACCTCTCTCCATTTCTACACTTTGTCTTTCTTTCGCCATCAACAGCTATTATTCTTTGCCTATCACACAAGTTTTGATTTGTGTGTTAAGCTTGGTTTGTTCAGCCTTTTCTGTGCTGTAAATAGACTTCATCATTTAAAGTAGAGAGAGACTGTGGAAACAGGTCAGACTAACAGTTTTGTTTCCCTAAGTGCTGTCTTTTCATTTTCTTTACACTCAAAAACTGTTAGTTGAATTAGTATTGTTCTCCATCTTCGCACATCAGTCACACCACATTTGTTTTCCTATGCCATGTCAAGCTAAACTGTCTGAAGGCCAGGCTGCATCGAGGCAATTATCTTCTCCTGGCATAGCATACCTTTCTCTCCCCCTCATACCCCTGATGGCTCTCCAGCAGATTCACTTTCATTCTCAATCAGCGTGTTGCATGCAATATGCTCTCACACTACCACTACGCTGTGGCGTGACCAAGTGTGAATTACATGTCTCTATGGGTCTCTTGCCCATTGGGTCCATTACATTATAACTCATTAGACAACGTTTGGCATCATCTACCTTGCCATGTCATATCCCCTTTACCGTGTCTTCTTTGATACACTGAGAAGAAATGGTACACTCCCACACCCCCAGTAACAGTCAAACTGATACACATACGCGCACAGTTACGCATTCATGCACCCTACACAAAACCGTAACGGTCATCACCATGTGAACACCTTTCACAGCAGCCATGTTTTCACATCAACTCATCCCTGTCCTCACTAGGGCATGAAATTACCCATGAGTCACTGCTAGCGAGTGTCTGCTTTCCCATCCCTCTGCAATGATGAGGGTCGCCGCCACCCTGAGAGCCAGTTGGCTCATTTAATCCCCCCGTCAGGCAATATCAAACAGATGTCAGCATCAAAGAGGAACCAATCTATAAATCACAGCTTGTGTGTTAGATCAGAGGCTCCCTTTCCAAGGAGGACACAAGAGAAGAGGGTCCGGGCCAAGAACCACCCATCTTACAAGAAGCAGCTTCCCTGAGGGCTTGTCCATCCACCATTCGTCACAAAAGAGCCTTTCTTCCCTCTACTAGTCCCCACCATTGTCCTACCCTGCTCCCATAGCCTCCTCTTCCAGAGTACCTGAGGTCTACCATGCACAGATCCTCAGACGGCTCAGGGTATTAATGTCTCCATGAGAAGCCAAAGAGAAGGCCTCCCATGTTAGAGAAAAGAAGAGATGAAGAGACAAGAGGATAGGGGGATAAAAAAAAAATCAACATTGAATTACCAAGTGTTTCCTGTATACAACCTGATCCTTGACATTAGGTGGTAGGCGGGTGTGTTTGTGTGTTTGTTTGCATGTATGTGTGTGTGGGTGTGCGTGTAAATGAATGGAAGTGCTGAAATCCCATCGGTGTGGCGCAGATCCCGTGTCGTCTGCCAGGAGACTGACTGCAGCTCGTCTGCCGCCATCCAGGGCCAAGAGTGTGTGACGTGTGCACAGATAGACACTGTCTCATACTCTTTGTTGACTGTACCATATACCTATACAGGCCACATTCGATGTTTTGCTTCCTGTTAGTAACTGCATGTTTTCACTTTAGACGGCACAGGTTAATCTTATCTGTGCAAACCATCATTCTGTCGTATTCTTGCAAGTTACCAGTGTTTTGGATAAGCAGACAACTTAAAAAGCCAAAAACCAAAGAGCACTGACTCCGTAACAAGCCTGCTTGACCCTTTGTCTCTGTAAAGAAAATTACCATTATTTCTAAATAAAAGAGCAAATTATGTTACAATAGATCATTGAATATGAGGGTGTCATTGGTTTCTTTCATTATTAACGAAATAATTCCATTGTCAGATTACAGTTTTTAGGCTGTAATCTAAAAGATTTGACTTGGAATGTGTTATTGGAATGAAGAAACATATGCTATACATATTTTTAAAGGAACAGTTCTACAGAACAGTTTTTGGGAAAATGTGCTTATTAGCTTTCTTGTCAAGAGTTAGAGGAGTATATCGATGCCATTCTTAAATCTGTATGGTAAATATGTAGCTGTCATCAGCAGGTTATCTTAGCACAAAGACTGGAAATGGGGAAACAGCTAGCCTAGCACTGTCCAAAAGTAACAAAATTCACTTTCCAGCGCCTTTAAATGTCACTTAACCCTTTATATCTCATTTGTTAAATCCGTACAAAAACCAAAGTGTAAAATCAACCATTCGCCGTTTTACAAGGGGTTATGTGCTGGACTATTTCTTGGCTGGGACCAGTAAATTTCTGCAGTCTCCAGTGGTTGCCTGACAAACAAACAATGACGTGTAACAGAGGTTTCGCGGTCGGAATCAAACCCGGAACGTTGTGGTCACCCACCAGGATGCAAATATGTTTGTTTCTTGGTCAGCTTAACATCTTGCTCAACCACATAAGCTGAATAGTTGCACATGTTTAGAAGAGCCTCTGATGGACAAGGAGAGAGAGAAAATTTGAATGAGAGTTTAAGTGATTACAGCTATAGAACTGAGGGCAGCTGAAGAGGCTTCCTGTCCTGCACATCCCATCATTCACTACAACAGCATCAGAGACTTGCGCCTGCTGTTCTATAACCAAACACCAATTACATCTACATTCTGTTAATAGCTCGGATTTATTTTCTCCGAGTGACATAATCTCAGCTGACCAGTGGCCAGCAATGTGTAGTGTCATCATCAACACTATTGACGCAGTTAAAAAAAAGTTTCGAAATGGGATGTATCTAGTCCCATTGAATGTTGTAATGTACAAGAAGCTGCCATGTTACATTTCCTTTTTCTGGTGATGAGCAAGACCAGAGCAGATCCTCTGGGTGGAAGTAAGTTTGGCTGTTAGCTTGAACAGCTAATTCTCCAAGGCACAACACACATCCTTACATATACTTAAACTCATTGTGCAGGAATGCCGACAGGCTAACAGGTACATTGACAGCAAACACGGGGCCATTGTCAGCTGTATTAACAAGAGTGCAGTTACTTGAGTAGGATATAGAAACCTATATATAACCTCCTTTTTTAGCCTTTATTTAATAAAGTTGAAAACCAATTTCACAGCAAAGACATTTTTTTAACTACTTCATGTACATTATATGTTTGTATCTATGCAGTAATAGGCTGGATCATTGAGTGTTTTTTACTATGTTGTAGGAGTTTTTAGTCTGTTTCATCCAATTCTGAACATTTAATAATAAATTGGGCTTTACCTTTCTTTGTTGGGTTTTCATGCACGGGACTTGCATTGTCATTTTAGTTTAATTGAAGCAAAACACGAATTTGCGTGGGTCTAGTATGAAGGTGGGGTATGTACACATTATCCTTTGTTCTCCTCAAGGTCTGGTATTAGTCTGTGTTGATGTACGAAGTATTTGAGGAATGTTCATGGTTCCGCTTATCAGTTTTATCGGTCACTGGGTTCAAATTAACTGTTTCTAGATTGCATCTGATTGCTACAATTTGTGCTGTCTGCACCACAAATTGAGCCCAAATAAAGGAACGGGGGGCAGACAACAGCTAGAGGGAGAGCGAGGGAGAAAGTAAGTGAGCATGAATCAAAAAGGCGTCCAAATTAGCTGAACATGTACTGTTGGACTTGGTAAGTGTGTGAAACCTAATTCTTCCTCCAGTGTGTTTTCCTAAATAAGTTTGGGGAGAACCCCACCTGCTACACACACACATACACACACTCACACACTGTTCTTGGATTTCACAGGAAGTAGATGTGATTGCAGAAGCATGACCTAACGCCAGCCGGTGTTTGTTTAAGGTCTCCCAGGTGACCACAGGCTAGAGGAAGGAAACTGAGCCCTCAACACTAGAGACTGTCATCTAGGAACATGTTCATATGTGTTTGTACGTCAGTGTGTATGTCTGTGTGTATTTTGTATATGAATAACATGCGCGTATGGGTGGGTAGCACTGTGACCATCGAGAACAGATGTTTTGGACCACCTGGTGAAGCTGTTTGCAGAGTGCACTGCACACACCCTCAAACATATCATGCACGACTCAGAAAAATCCACTCACATTCATTCAGTTTTTTTTTTTTACTTTGTCTTAAATCTGTTTTCCGTAAAACATCTTGTAACAAATCTGGCATAAGACAAACTTAATTGGAAATTTCATTTACACAAGTCCCTCAACCTGTTCCTCCTGTATCTCCCACAGGTGTTGAAAGAGAGTGGCCCTCCGCACATGAAAAGCTTCCTGACCCGCGTCACCGTGGGGGAGTTCTCTGCTGAGGGCGAGGGCAATAGCAAGAAGCTGTCCAAGAAGCGTGCCGCTCTGTCCATCCTGCAGGACCTGAAGAAGCTGCCCTTCATCCCTGCTGTGGAGAAACCCAAGACGCACTACAAGAAACGTACCAAGACCATCCTCAAGGTACAATGGCTGGGCTGGGAGAAGCTAGGAGAAGCTGGGGTCTGGGCATACAGACATGCTGTGATTTCATTCTGCAAATTCAACTGTACTATTAGTTACGCTCAGTGATATTACGATAAATGAATGTGATAATTGGAATTGACCATTGTGTGTCTCCTTTTTTCCTCCCAGACGGGACCAGACTATGGCCAGGGCATGAACCCCATCAGCCGTCTGGCCCAGATCCAGCAGGCCAAGAAGGAGAAGGAGCCAGAGTACATGCTGCTCTCTGAAAGGGGGATGCCCCGACGCCGGGAGTTCATCATGCAGGTAAACAATGGGGTTTTTTTCATATTCTCTTCATTTTCTCACCATTGTCACATTTCTTATTATATGTATGCTTCTACAAGAAACCAGTTTCCCTACAGGGATTTTTTTAAGTTTTAGCTAATGCAATCTAAATGAAGTGGGATTGAGATGCAGAAGGGTGAACGGATATGAGTTATGTTTGCACAGGAAGAAAAGGAGCTTAGCTATCACCTGCTGAATTTTACTCTTACACTGTGTCTACACAGGAGGCATAGCGTGAGCAGCACATTTGCAGAGCAACAGCAGTAGCTTCAGTGGTCTGTCTGTAACTACACAGGACAGTGTTCAGGCACAGTATTGAGTGTAGGTCACCAGAATTTTGGCAACACACAATCATTGTAGTGATGCGCATAAAACGGAAGAAAATAGACTCGCGTTAGACGTGCAACTGAAACGCCTCCTGTGTAGATACGCCGTAATAGATAAATCAAAGAATTGGGTGTATGAGTTGGTGGATGAGGAATATGCTTGGGAAGATGCTCTGTAAACTTGTTGTGGATGGTCCTAAACCAAAGAGCGGGTATACACTGACTGTATTTTTAATCAAGAGGGGAAACACAAGCCAATGGCTGAACAAGAATAAACCCTCTCTGCCTGTCTAAAGGCAGCCAGCAGCAGCATTATATAACCTCTTTACACTAGAACACGAGTTTCTTGGTTTTCTCCTGGGACTGTGATCTGGTTTCCTATTTCAGTCATGTGTGTAGTCCCAGCCCAATCCTGCATACAACCAACAAACCCCATGTTGTAGGACAAGGCCTGAGGCAATTTAGGCTTAAGAACATATTTATGCATCAGCCCTTCACCTTCCTTCAATTTCTTATGTCCAGAGAAAAACGATTTTGTTTCTGGACTGAGCTTTATTCTTTTAAGTGCCAAAAATGGGCCTATCCTTTCCGTTTTCCTATTTTTGTGGTCTCTTTTTGCAGACATGTTTTTATCATTTCTCCTCTATTATCAGCTATAGAGCAGACAGTGACAGCATTGGTTTCAACACACAAACATCAAAGATCGTCAGCAGCAACTGAGCCCTCAGTGTCATTGGTTATTAGTTCCATTAAAGGATGAAAAGAAATGTTCAGATGTAGTGCAATATTAATGCTTCGTGTCCAAGCAACAAAGATTTTAAGATGAAATTGTTGCTACTTATTCCAGTATGTAAAGTCACCAAAGTTGGTAGTTGTGTCCTGCTTTGCACTACATACTGTATGAAAGCTTGACACGTGAATTTTAGCTCTGGTACCATTTTGCACGTAGTAGATGATTTATAATTTAATTGGAAATTCTCTTCTGTACACTGAGCTGCGTGTACTCCCCCTTTCTCTACTCTCTTGCTCCTCTCTCACCCCCTCTGTGTCTCATCCTCCCTGTTCCCTCTTGAAAAGTTTATATAATATTCATAATTTTTATAGCATGCATATAAAGCTCAGAATAGATGAACATCCATCTTTACAGCCCTGTTTTCCTCGGCAGAGCAGCCAACTGTTGTACTGTTTTATTAAATTGCCATTTCAAGCTGTTGTTGGTAGTAAAGACAGCACACAGACCGTCTTCTGTACTACAGAAATATGTTAGAATACTGTGTAGTACAGAGCCAATATTCATTAACAGAATAAAATTTCATGGACATGCTGCAGCAGACCAAATAACCTTTAACCCTTAACTAAGTTATGGATGATTTGCTGTTTATCACTAATCCAGTAAATAGAGCAGATACTTTGTATGGAGAAAGAATCTTATCAGATACCAGACTTACTTTGAGGTCTTGCATAAAAAAGCCACGTCATTACTAGTTAACAGGAAAACAAGTTATGAAAACCTGTCACTTTGTTCATTGTGCTTAAGATTTGGCACTGGCACATTACTCTTGGTCTGCTGTACAATAGATCTGCCTAGTTTTTAATGGAAACTGGCATTGCCTGTCTCTATTTTATCCTTGACTTTTACAGACTTGCAAGTTAAAGCAACCTTATTACCCCATACTGCCATTTATGTGAGTCTCTAAGTACACTCACATCATGCTAATAATTCAGTTATTACAAAAATATGAAAAAACTGTGAACTTGTAATTTAGTTTTTCTGTTCAATTTGATTACATTCATGCTTTAATGAGCAAAGTCAGATTTCTTTTAGAAATTGGCTTACTGTGAACCATGTTACTGCCTCAGCGAAAATTACTGAAATTGCTATTGTGATTACACTCACAGTAATCACGTTATGTTGTCCATGTACAGTAAATGTATGGAAAATGTCAGGATGATGAGATTATTGATAAACAGTTTTAAACTGACTGGGACTCGTGATAAGCTGGCAGGGAAAGACAGTTGCACTATTTGGATTTTAAGTGGCAATGTGAAGGTTTGGATTTAGTTGGTAAATACTGACAAACATACCCTGTTAATTTGTTTCTTGCCCTTTGGTTTTTGTTGCTACAGTCTGTGTATAACTACAACCCCAGTCAGCAGTCTGTTTCGTGTATGAGACAAACAACTAGCAAAGCTGGCGTAGTCCGTTTTAATTTATGCACAACATTTGAACTGCAGTTCTCTTTTGTCTTACTTTTCCCAGTCGTCTTTCTGTGTCTGTCTCTTCAGTCAGACTCTGGCTCTTTGTCTCTCTTTCCGTAATCCTCTTCTTTCATAAGAAGAACAGAGCTTCTCTTAGCATCAGGCCGTAATTCAGCCTCAAACCTATTCTCCATGCCTCTTTGATACACACATTAGGCCCTGTGAGGGTGTGTGTGTGTGTGTTCCTTTTGTGCAGTCCACTCACTCTTCTAAAATTTCCAAATTGTTTCCCTTGGTAAGTTGCAGGGCTCAAATGAGTCTCTGTGTTCGCATCTTTTTTCTGAACCCATCACTAGTTTCAGAAAAAGGCTCCAACTTGTGTCAAATGTCTTTGAGTAGGTGATCATCTTTTAAAATTTAATAAATGAGGGATTGTGTTTATTAAAGGGATAGTTTGGGTATTTTTGAAGTAGGGTTGTATGAGGTACTTATCCATAGTCAGTGTATTACCTACAGTAGACGGCAGTCAGCTCTCCTCCAGTTTGGAGAAGCAGACAGTCAGCAGAGAGTCTCGGCAGGGAAGTAGAGCAGTGCACTGCTGTGGACGGGGGCAGCGGAAAAACGTATTTTAACCACATAAAAAAATCTGTTTAAGTGTACGCTATATTAAGAACATTTTCACTGCTTTATCTTGCTGTCAGACAGCCTTTATCTTTGGCGCTAACCGTAGAACTCACATATTCCTATGCATAAGCCCAACTGTGCCGTGCACTGTATTACGCTGCAGATCAGCTACGTAAATATAGCATACATTTAAACTGATATTGATTTTTTTAGGTGGCTAAAATATGTTTTTCCGCTGCCCCCGTCCACAGCAGTGCACTGCTCTGCTTCCCTGCCGGGACTCCTGTCTGCATCTCCAAACTGGGGGCAAGCTGACTGCCGTCTATTGTAGGTAATACACTGACTATAGATTAGTACCTCTTACAACCTCACTTCAAAATACCCAAACTATCCCTTTAAGGCTTTCCTTCTCATTGTGGCCTACTTGATGCATTCAGACGAGCACTTAGTGAGCATGTCAGACCACTTTAAGTGAGTGCACTGAGGCCTGGCTGTTCACAGGCTTTGGCTCCCAGAATGTTATTTGTAGAGTGTAATTGTCTGTTTGCATAACATAACGACGTCTGATATTCTCTTGGAAATATCTGCTTACATTCTGTGTAGACAGATTTAATGTTTTGGGATCACTGAAAAACAAACACTTCACTTGGAGCCTTTTTGTGTGATGTGAATTGCACGGCTGACTCGGCCCAGCAAGTGAAGCGAAGTGTTCTCGGCTGAAAAGTGAATGAGAGTGTGACAGGAAGTCATGAGAAAAGTGCATTTAATATTGTTTTCAGCAAGTCATTCAGTGATTCATTATCACAGGATGTATCTATACAGTCATTATATTCAATTGTGAATCTGAAAATCTAGTCATTTTGGATGTCTTTGTCTCATGTGTATGTACCTAATCATGTGTCTGCATCTGTGCACATGCAGGTGAAGGTGAATAACGAGGTTGCCACTGGAACGGGACCCAACAAGAAGGTGGCCAAGCGGAACGCAGCCGAGGCGATGCTCCTTCAGCTGGGATATAAGGCCTCCACAGTCCCTCAGAGCCCCACCGAGGTACGAACTCTACTTCTCTTGCTTACACCAACTTGTACATTTAAAGCCAGTTTATATACATGTCCCCACTCTGTTCATTTATTTTAGTGCCTGATTATTGTAAGTGTAGGTAGTTTGTATGTACAGTATGCTGTCAGTGCTCTACTGAGGAAAAGTGATCATTGGATTGCAGCTTACTATTATTTTCATTATTGATTAAGGAGGAGCGTAGTTATGTTACATCACACGTAGGTACAAGGCTACTGGAAATCAGCACACTGACTTCAGATACAACACTTGTATACCCACAGGCTCTATGACGACAGGTGTGGTTAACCATCCATCCCGCCCCAGAGTGATAAACATCACAAAACAATTAACAATTTAATAACAATTTTAAGTTACATGAAAGGAAACATTAAAATATTGTACATGAAAAACATTAAAAACTTATTTAACCAGAAAAACTCCACTCATTTACATTATCGTTTATTAATCGTATAAATCATTTTTAATCCATCGATTGTTTTTTCGATTAACCGGTTAGTGTGAAATGTCAATAAAACGGTGATAAACGCCTATCACAATTTCTCAGAGCCCATTTTGACGTCTTCAAATTGCTTGTTTTGTTCAACCAGCAGTCAAACATTTTCATTCTACAATAATATAAAATGGAGAAAAGTAGCAAATTCTCACATTAAAGAAACTGGAACTAGTAGATAATTGGTATTTTTGCTTAATAAATCACTTAAATGATTAATGGATGAACAAAATTGTTTCTGATGATTAAACCGTCTATCAAGTAATCGATTATTTAACTAATCGCTTC
Organism: Siniperca chuatsi; assembly: GCF_020085105.1. NCBI lineage: Eukaryota > Metazoa > Chordata > Actinopteri > Centrarchiformes > Sinipercidae > Siniperca > Siniperca chuatsi. The sequence continues at coordinate 14,205,408 of NC_058060.1, forward strand.
AGCTCCAGAAAGGAAAACCCAGCTGAAACAATTTTTTAAGCAAAGTAAATTTGAACATTTGTTGCTTTTCTTAGTCTTCTATGATAGTAAACTGAATGTCTTTGGGTTTTTGACTGTTAGTCAGATAAAACAAGCAATTTGAAGATGTAAATTGTGACAGATGTTTTTCACTATTTTTGGACACTTTATAGACTAATTAATCAAATAAATCAAGAAAGTAACCGACAGGTTAATTGATAATAAAAATAACCAGTAGTTGCAGCCATAATATTTATGATTACACCACTGAGGTATTTTAACATTCATTTATGTTAGATTATATTTCACAAATTATATTTACAAATCAAAATTTTAGGTGGTAAAAATGTATAAATGTAATGCATACCCACAATTATAAAGTGAACATACAGTAAGTAGGTCACTCTCAATAATATCATTTCAGCGCCGCCCGAACTGTTTTCACGAGTGTTTGAAACACACACAGATATATATATAGGGCGTCTTGCACTTGGTATTCCAGCCACACTAGCAGCAGGGCAGCAGGGTACCTGTACAGCTGTATGCTGAATGATTACATAAAGAAATTATGTGCACCTCTCCTACTTTGTCTCTACACTATCTCATCTGCACAGCACTGTGCAGATTTCAACAAATACTGATACTCAGTCGATTTTCAGATTCATCACGAGTTCCAGTGCTGCTGACCTATTATGCAACCTGTTCAGCTCCTCTGAACCGAACATGTTTTGTAAGCAACCATTGATCTCCATAATCTTTATTCACCTCATTGGTTTTTAAGCTCAAGGGAGCAGATTCAGATAGAGATGATGTTACATAACCGGGCTCTCTGTAGAATATACATCGCTCCCCAGACAGCTCATTAGTTAGATATGTGCTGCTGCATATATCTTATTCAGACAGCCACACCATAACACTAAAAGATTACACATTGCTTTTATGAGAATGACTGTGAACTTGACTTCTTTTCTCCAAAGAAATCACAACCCAGTTTGCAGTCAATATTCCCCTTTGCCTTCATCTTCATACTAAACAGTCAAGCTCTGACATTATTCAGTTTGGTCTTTTATGTAGTTACCTCCTGATAAATTTCCAAAGCTTCAGCAAATTAGTTTCTGTGTGTTGGAAATGTCAAATGTAGCACACAAGTTATTGAATTTGTGTTTGCATCATTGCATGTTTTATTTGTTAGCCCTATAAACTGCTATGTTTTGATGTCTTAGATTTCAGATTAATGAGTCTGCTGTACTGGAAATAAGCAGTCTCACTGTTTAAGCTAATTCCTGGCAATAGGTGAGACCTTTCTGGTTACGCTCAAGACAGAATATTTAGACAGAATGGAGTTAGTGGTTGATACATGGCTGTGCATTGGCCTGACAACTCTGAAAAACATCTCTATAAGAATTAGTTGGACGGCCTGCTTCTCACTAGATCCTCAGACAACCCCAAGCTCTATGGAATGATCAAACAGTGTTTGCCAAGCTCCTGTTTTGTAGAATAGGTTGTCTCTCTTTAGATCTCTCTTTCTGTCTCTCCGTCCTTCCCTGCCTCCCCTTCTGTTGGGACCTCTGTTTCGCTAGATTCCCACCGTAGGATTGTGGGTGATCTATGCAAAAGTGGGGGGGGGCTGTCACACATCAGAAATGATTTGTTTTTCTGTTTCACACACGTGTGTTGGTGGCTGTGTGTGTTTGTGCAGGCAGACACACATACCACAGCAGAAATAACACACTGAATAGGAGCCTTTTTCAGTCACTAAACACTGACAACCCTCCTAATTAAGTAGCTGGCCTAGACAGACAGTAGGCTCCTTAAGCATCCCCTCCTGTGAGCGCTCGTCTCTTTGTGGCCCAAACAGTAGGAAGGAACTCGTCTGACATGCGTGAAGAAGCTGTCTGTTCAAGAATCTACATCTCTCTTACCTCCCCCTTCTCTCCTTCTCTCGGCATCACTACAGATGGACAACAAAGGCTGGAATGGACAAAAGGCGTCATTTACCGAAGCGACAAGCAACAGTGAGTATCCGCACGTCTCCCTGTGTCTCTTTCCATTTCCTTCTCCCTCTCTTCTCTGGCTCTCCAGCACTCCCTCCATCCTGCAGGTGGTTTTAGCCGCCGAGATGGCCCGGCGTTTAATCTCTGTGACTGGTCAATGGGCTTCTGACTGTCAGCTTAATCGGCCGTGCGTCCTCGTGGGGAGCCTGCGAATTCAGGCTCATTCACGCAGGCTTACAGGGCCTGCACACTGAGGCCCTCCGGGGAGTCCCCCCAATGCTTTCCTGTGCAAAAAAAACTTAGTCTTTCACTCAGGATTAGCACACAAGCACACTGGAGCACAAATGCACACACACATACCCATAATCCTACACACACAGACACAAAAACAGTGAGGCAGGATATATGATGATATGATATGAGGATATATATATATGAAGCAAGATATATCTCACAACGGTGTGACTCTTCCACATACCAGTTGTAGACAAAATAAGATAAAGAGCTCATGAAAAAATACTGGAACTTTGATGCAACTTAATCATCATTGCAAACACTGCTTCAAAGGAAGCTCATATTAACCTATTAGCAGTACTGATGTAATATAAGTACTATATATAGTACTTTTGATTAGTCTTTTGATTAGCTTTTGACTGCTGTTCATCTTTGTTGATGCAGTTTGCAGTTCTTGGCAATTGGTGTCACAAGTTTAGAGGCAGCTCTCTTCAACATAATAAATCATTTAAAAAATGATTCAGCCTCTCTGGAGGTTTTTAGTTGGTCGGTCAGTTGGTCTACCAGTTAGGTCCAGGTTGAAACGTTTCAACAACTATTCGATGAACTCCTATGAAATTTGGTACAGATATTCATGCCCCTCTCAGGATGAAATGTGTAACTTTGGTAATCCCTTGACTTTTCATCTAGCGCCATCATCAGCTCAAAATTCCAATTTGTCCAATACATTAGTTTATTGCCAAATACCTGTAAAACTAATGACATTCCCATCGTCCTAATCTGTACTTTGTGTTCAGTGCTGATTAGAAAATATTAGCATGCTAACATGCTAAACTAGGACAGTAGCTGACAAATGCTGCTATAGCTGCAGGCATAGTGCTTCTATATTGTATAAGATTCCCCCTTGCTGCAGTAAGCTGACAGTAACCTTTTTACTTAACAGGCCTCTGTCCGTCTCCACAAAGATGAAATCGGATATGAAACAAATGTAGACATGGAAAAGACAGCCTCTTTAGTCATCTCCTCATTTGGAAAAAATCTTCTACTTAGGGACCTTTTTAACTGTAGACAAATACCAAATAATTTCATGACAGGATTTATGTATGAATTTACATGGGAATGTGGTGGCCTTAAGGGGCATTTCATTTATAGAGGGGGATAGGTCTCTTCACTAAAAAGAGTAAGGATGCAATTTTGTAGGAAACAGCTGGTTTCTATCAGCTGTATCTGTTGTTAAGTTGGCTGTCTTGTCTGTAATCAAAATAAAAACAATGAAAAAGCCTTCCTCTCACCAAAGTCAAACACTATTTCAAGACTTCACATTCTATTTTCAGTTGTTTTCCTGGTCTCCAGAGTCTGGCAGCAATGTAATCTTTCCATTTATTCCACATGGTGTGGGAGTTAAGTAAGTTAATATTTATTACAGGTGTAATAAGTTATGCAAAGAATTCATAGTCATGATGTTGCTAAAGCACATTTACGTGCATCGTACTATCTGAGCTTGATTTGTTGTGATGTCCCAGCTTGACAAAAAGACCCACTGCAAGCAGTCTTACTTTGGATGCCAGCAAAGTAAATGCCAGCTTGAGAAAGAGCAGTTTAGGGGACAAATGAACAGTCTGTGAGATGTGGAGCAGCACAGTGGAAAACAAACAGATAGCCTTATTAGATTTGAATGTGCTGTTATCACTTGCGTCTAATGGAGACTTTTGGCAGTGCTCTGACATGGGGTATCCAGCTTCAGTCTGGAGAGGAGAACAAATCTGATGTTTTAGCTTCCTCATGTTGAAAATTACAAAGCAGATTAGTAAGGCTAATCAGTCTGACTTATTGTGTTTGCTCATTGCTGGGCCGGACTCGATATACAGAATTCAGATGAGAACTGAGCCCCTGCCACAACTCATATACCACTCATATGTGTGATTTAGTCCAATTTTCTGAAAGATATATCATCTAAATTATGTTTATAGGTAAATGGTTGTTCTCTTGGATAAACTATTTTGGTGGTTGTGGTTTCTATGGTAGTCCAAGCTCCAGGAATTGCCCAATACCTCCAGAGCAGAGCCCCCTGGGAAACAAAGTCTTCCTTATTTGGTGATCATTCCTATTGTTGGCTTAGAGTGTGCCATTGGTCCCATGCCATTCCCACTCATAGTTTATCTCGCACTCAGCATGAGGCTTAACTATCTGTTAATTACCTTTTTAAAGTTGCCCAAACTGCACAACACACAACGTTAATGTCTGAATAATGTTTATTGCATAAACACCCTTTACAACTCATTCAAACAGATACAGCTGGTCTCAATCATGTGTGTCTATGATTGTTGAATGGAAGATGTTTCTGGTTTGTTCGTTGTTTTGATTGACTATGCAGTTTATTGAATAGAAGTGGGAATAACTAAATGGGGTTGCAGAATTGCAGAATACTCAGTATAAAATAAGCTCTGGCAACAAAACGGTTGTAACATTTTTGTGATAAACAGTGATATTTGTGTCAGTTTGTGCTGAAGTGTGTTTCTTAGAGAAAACAAATAGAGAATTGTTCGTCTTGAATCATTTCTGTGCAATCAAAGTTTAAAGCTAATCGCTTCTTCTTGTGGATAGTTTCACCTTCAGCTCTTGACAGACTTTACAAGTGTTTAAATAACAGGAGCTGTTTCACAGCTAAGTTCCTTTTCACTATTAAATAAAATTTTATAGGGTTCTTAAAGTCAAGTTAACACCTGCTGACAATCTTGTTTTTGCTGACCTCCAGTGGTTTAACTTCTCACCTTGCTGCACTGGTGTAAATTGTACTCCAGGGTTTGTCAGTAAACTGTGACATCATTGTTGGGTGTGGTTACAGATGCAGCAGAGAACACTTCTGACCACACCCAACGGCACCCTTTAGTGATGCTGGCTTTAGGTGCAACTGGCCTGAAGCGTTCAACCGCAGAGGGCAGTGAAACACTTATTTTAACCCTGGTATTAAGTTACTCTTAAGTTATTAACCTTAAGGTTACAGTTCTGGTTGAGTTGCAGACACTTGAGGTTAGTGGTGGTAACAGCAAGTGTTTTAATAATACATGTCAGTTCAAAATGACATGTGTATCAACCACTGGGGGCAGCAAACACACCTTGAGCAGCTACTCTGTCAGAAATGCAACAGAAGAACAACAGTACTACTGAACTCTTGATTGAATGTTGCATTACGGGAATTGCATGCATCCATCGGCTTTTGTCTTCTGTTTTTTGTGAATCCCTTGCGCATGGGTGTGTTATTTAAATATGGCACGGGAAAAGCGGACTCCGCCAGTAACAGTAAAAACTACAATAAACATTCACTTACACAATGCATTGCAGAATGGCTATTGCTAAAAAAAACATTGCCCATAAATAGTAACACAAATGGGTGTGATATGATGAAAATCTTTTGGATTATAATAGTGTGGTATATTAACGTCTAGAAAATGGGTTATTTGTATCATAGTGGTTGGTTGTACCCGAGCTAACATCCAAACTGTTCTCTACACATCTACAAAGCTGTCATTGGCCAGCTATGCTCCACATAAAGAGCAGTGTTGCATTATGTAAGGCAAAGTGGAAGAAAATTGGTAAATGTTTCATAGGCTGTTCATTTATCGCTATGTCCTTCCGTTCTTGCTCTTCCACATAAAACACACACACCCCTCAAGCACCCACAAACACTGATTGTATTTGTGTATATGTGTGTATTTAAGTGTGTGGTTCTGTCCTTTGCCCTGTGTGAGCTGTGGGATGCAATGCTACAACAAACAGGGTGGCTTAGAGACAGGAAGGGAGTGTAAAAAGAAAGAAGAAGAAAAAGAAGTAAGAAGAGAGTGATTTTTCTCCCTTCTATTCCCATGGGTAATGCAGCAGGGCTTTTCACTCGAGTTGCCACATTTCATTTCCTGCTGTGCATATTTGTGTGTGTGTGTGAATGTGTCTGTGCATTGTGTGCATGTGTGAACTACTTGAGGGTCTTGCTCCACCGTGGTGATTTATAGCGGTGGGCTCCGGCCCTATCTGTTTTCGATCAGTCTCATGTTGGCTCTGGCTTCCCTCCAGTGCTCCCCTGGCCCACCGGACGCCGAGTCTGGGTGGGACCCCTCCAAAACTGCCTGGAACCAGCACCACAAACACACTCTTCCTTACTCTTTCATTCCCCACTTCTCAGCCTCACTCTGCTTCTCCCAGGCTCTCTCCTTTCTCTATCTTGCTCCCACTTCATGTACACAATTTCACAATCTCTACCCAACATCCTCACGCACAAACACACTCTGTCACTCTTACTTATTCACTATCGCTGTCTCTCCTCCTTTGTCTCACTCTTGCTCTTTCTTGCTGTCACGCTCTTGCTTGCCATCAGCTGACACCAGCTTCAAGCACTCAATCACATGCAAACATCCTCACAGGCACGCCCACACACACTTAGGCAGAAAATCACACACACTCACATGGATTGCATTCACTGCCCCATCCCAGCCCCCCACCACCGGCATAATATTCTTTGTCCACAGCTGATGTCATTTTGGCTAACACCTTTCATTTTTTTGTGATACATTCAGAATGCGCACGCCTGTGAGTTTTACTTGCGTAAATTCAAATTAAAGTTGTCATCATGATTGGGAGGGGGGAAAAAATCCTAGCAGTTGTGTCATTGCTGGCATGGGGCAGTTTGTTGTAGTATGAGTAATAAGTCCTGGATTTCATTGCTGTTTCCTTCAGCTTTTCTGCTTTCTGGAAAGGAACGCAAACTTCATTGTTCATAATGGGAAATACTGTCTGCAGGTTCCCAGAAACCTTAGACTCAAGTAAGCTAGAAGTGTGCAAAACTCTCTGTCTTTGTATGTGTGTATCTATGTGTGATGGTAATGTTAACTCAAACAGGAAGTGGCCTGTCAGCCATGCGCTCACTCCAGTGCTTTCTCCCAGCTGTTGGTCCATATGCACACACAAACAAGCACACACAGACGTACGCACAGGCACACACACAGCTGGTCTTCCTGTCTTTGGTGACCTTGGCTTGGCTTTGGAGGCTCCGCATGGTTTTCACATCCACTCATCCCCACCTCCTCTTCCATTTGAACTGGCTCCAAGCTCATCCTTCTCTTTTATCCTTTTTCTCCCTTCACGTCTCTTCTTCTTTCACGTCTCATATTCCTTCCTCTCACTTTCACCGCAGCCACAAAGTGACGAAAGTATTGAACCTCAACCCCGTGTTTCCTCCTTCCACCTGTCACGACCATTTCGGGACAGTGATGTCAGAATGCAGGAAGCCAACATAAACGAATGAGATTTATCCAAATGGTCTGGATCGGAACATAGTCTTGGCGTGCTGTTGTGCTCAGCTGGCTAGAACCACCGCATATCTGGACTGAGCTGCGTCCTGTTAAAGAAAAGCTGGTCAGAGGTGCCTCGGCCTCTCGGATCCAAAACGCTCAGGATGTTTCCTCGAGCCACCGAAATATTCTCACAAGAACCTTGATCTGAGACCGAACCTGCTTCCGAGTTTGTAGGGTCTGCGTTTGAAGAGATGTTATAAGTGAAGCAGGATGCCGGTTAGCTGACAGCGCTGTTTCCCATCAGTGATGAAGTCATAGCTGCTCTGTTGATATTGGTAGATGCTCCGTTTGTGTCTGTGTGTTTGTGTTTGAGAGTGAGAAAGAAATGAGGCTGTGTGTGTTTCCCAGCAGACACTTTGATAGTGCTTGGAAGTGCCAGAACCACATGAAACTGTCATCTACGTTCGGAGCCAACGCACATGCTTGTACACACGCACCAACACACACACAAATGGACACAGTTAGGCGCACACACATGCACAAACACACCCTGGCATTGTCTGGTAGTGAGTGACAGAGGAATATGTGTGCATATCATTTCAACAGTTAATAATGAGAACCATAATAACCCTTTTTCTCTCTTCTCTCTCCCCCAATCTCCTACCTTTGTCCCTTTCTGCTCCTTTATAAACCATGTGCCCTCATCCATACATCCGCATTATTTCTACCCTTTCCATCTCTATCTACTCTTCCACCCTCTCACCTCATCTCTGTCCATTTATCTATTCTTTAATCCATTAATTTTGTTCCTCTTTTTCTCTCCTCTCCTTATCATCTCAATCTCCTCCGCCATCCATACATCCCTCTTTCTTGACCCCTCCAGCCCAGAAGGGTCTGCTCCATCTCAGCCCAGACGTCTACCAGGAGATGGAGGCCAGCAGGAAGCAGGGGGGCAGTGCTCCGGGCCCCGGCGGCAGCAGTGGTGGCTCCGTTAACTACATGACGTCCAAAGACATTGGGCCCTGCTCTGCCCCATTGCCCCCAGGACACCCGCCATACTACAGCGGCTCAACCTCCTCACCAAGCCCAACCGCCACCATGGCCAGGGAGCTGCTGCTTAACGGTCAGTCACCCACAGCCGACGCCTCCCTGTCCATGAAGGGGAAGAACTCGGCCTTGGGCTGCGGTGTCTCCGTGCAGCCTGCACAGCAGCTGGACTACCTGGCTCGCATCCAGGGCTTCCAGGTGAGATGCAAGAAGGTAAACGTGCTACTTCAAGGGTGTTCTGTAGATCCAGAAAATGGAATGGAATGGAAATTTCAGTATCATACAATCTTAGTCTTCCTTCTTTAGTTTTGGGTGTGAGGCCGGGACTCTATAAAAACGTAGTGACCAGGTTACATCGCTGTCTCTCTCCTCTGCTCTCTGTCTGTGTCATGGATGTATAAAGATCTGCAGATCTGTGTGTCTGTTTGACCGAGGGCAGGGCTGAGCTACACACATGCGCAGAGTAGAGAGAGGACAGCGGACAGGATGAAGTGTGGTTTCGGCTGCATTCACACAAAATTCGGCAATATGGCTCCTTCCCGCAGGCTTGTGCAGAGGTGTGGCCGTGTTTATTTGTGCTTTAGAACGTAACCGCTGTGAAACAAAAAATAACGTTTTATTTCTCTGATTCACATCTTTGTTCTCGCTAACGCCGCTCCCCCTCTTCTTTCACTCTCTAGCTCACTCGACCACCGCTGCGCTCTCTCTCTCTCTCTCTCTCTCTCTCTCTCTCGCTCACTCGCTCACTCGTTGGGGGGGGCAACTTTGAATTGTGTGTTTACAAACAGCAACCGACAAATCCTACTCATTATGCCTTTACTTAACAAAAAAAGACTAACTCATTTAATCCGATGAATCACTTTATTCAAATTGAGGATTTTTTTCAAGGATTTTTTATTTGTTTTAGGGAGATGACGTCATAAAATCTGACGACAGATATTCGAAGCTTCTTTCAGAAACCTCAATAGAAGCTTCAAAGTTAAAAATAGCCATTCGGTACAGCTCTATAATGTACTTACTAGATGGTGGTTTAAACAGTGACCTCACTCATTACATATGTGGTCTTTGCTGTGTGATATAGCGCCACTGCACATTTCCCTAAAGTTTAATAAACCTAATACTATATTTCACGAAAATGTAATATTTTCTTCTGATGTTGGGTGAGGTGGCCATTGGCAATTGACAATTTTGTGTACGTACTGAATTACTTTATCACTTTATTAATATTATTTTAATATTATTATCATTCATCTGTTTTGTGTTTCCACCACAGACAGAAGCCTACTCTTAAAATGTAGGCTTTTCTGCCACTAGCTCTCTCTCACTTGTACTCGACCACACACTCGCTATGCACATATGTGGTTGTTTATTAGCCTACAACAAGGAGACAAGCTTTCACTGCACTTCTAAGCTCTGTTTTAGCATGATCTGTTCTGCCTGACCCCAGTAAATTGTGCAGCCGTAGCGGTGCTAGGTTGAAGACGCATCAAATTGTAAATGCATGGTAGGCTACAGACTGAACGAATTAAAAGAAAACACAGCATGCAAGAGACAAATTATGGTTTATTTATGTATGTACATGTACACACACCTTAGAATTCACCACGGCAGTGTTTTTCTGGCCCAAAGAAAAAATAATCTTTGAGCATTGGCAACTAGATAGGCATTGCCGATTGATTTAATCCATCGTCAGTTCTCAATTAATTGACATTCGGCTGAAGCCTAGAGCTTTGTTGTAATAAAGTAGAATTTTCCTGTAAAGTAGTTCAGTTTTGCACATTGCACTATGTTGGTGCTTTGTTTCTTCTAGGAAAAAGCCCCATCAAGGAGGCCTCCATGCAGATAGGCATGCAATTGTTTCCAATTTCACATTTATTTCACTTGTGGAATGTAGGCTTGTGTTTCATTTTAACGGCCATCAATTAGGTAGTAAAAGTCATAATTTAAACTTGGTAAAAGTATCAGACACCCTGTGGTACAGTCATACAGTATACACACATGCTAAAGTGACAGCACAGATGTTAGCGTGACCACGCATAAATATGACCACACACACACACACACACACACACACACACACACACACACACACAGGTCTTTCATCCACACTTCCTTTCTCTCTCTGCCCCTTTCACTCCCCTCTCCTTCATTAACTCTCTCAACCACTAAATCACTTCAACTCTGTCAGTCCACATTCAGGCATGGACAAACAGAGAGAGCTGCTCTGATAAACACTCCAGTCTTCCAAGAACCAAGCAGGTTATTGGAAATAAAATGCATGCAAGCAGGTGTGTAGGAATGAGAGAGAATACATCTGCTCTTAGTCCAGGTGTGTATCACAGCTCCATTTGAAGGTGATGGAAAAAAATCATTAGATTTCCATCAATCATTGATCTTTTATATAAAAATCTCCTCACTCGCTTTAAAGGGAAGTAACAGTTAATAATCTGAAGCAGTGGCGGTCTGTGATGACTCTATTAAGTAATGTGATGGCAGAGTAAATGGGCAGCTGGTGACTGCAGTGCCGAGGTCAACTCTTCAAACTACACAAACAGCGAGAAATTATAGTTAGTAAATTTGAGGAAGTAAAAGGGAAGAAATAAGAACAGAGGAAGGAATTATGATGGAGGTACAGAAAGACCAAAACATAACAAAGAGAGAGACACAGGGACAAAGAGAAATAAGGAGAATCTGTTACGTGGCTCTTACTCAGTACTTCATCCTTGGTCCATGTGTTGTCTATTACCTCCTGCTTCTTTGTTTCTGTCCTACTTCCAGCGCTCATACCCGCCGTGCCAACAACACGGCAGCCAAATTAATAGGAAATACACACACACACACACACACAAACAAACACACTGAAGTAAGTGCCAGCATCCTTGCTCCAAGCTGGCGTGAGTACAACACACTGTTGCTTATCCAGTCAGAGCTTCCACTAGAGGCTATTTTCCAATCAAATCAAAAGAAGGGCTTAGCAGGTAGGCCCGGGCCTTTGTCTGTGGAGCTGGATGGATGAAACAGACACTATGAGAATGTCCTCAGTGCTTGTTAGTTGCTTTAATCCAGTGTTGGGCGGTCACTGTAATCCGCTCACTTGGATAACATAATTACATTACAAAACCAAAGTTACTAATCAGACAAGGAGATTATTATCAAATTACAAAAAGAAAATCTTACGGTGGATCTGAGCGCTTGTTTGTTGTCGAGTGTGGTCGACAGAGAAAGCCGGCTCGACGCAAAGCGGCACATTACGTGTCCAGTGGAAAAGCAGACAAGTGCATTTTTTGGCAAAAACATTTGAAATCTGTGGTGGGTTAGCCCACAAACACACATAAGAATACATAAGCCTTAAAAAGTCTGCCTAACATGGCTTTGTAGGCAACCAGAGGTTCTCATTACAAACCCACATGATATGAAGCATTCCCTCAATAGAACACATATTGTCTGCATGTCTCAATTACAGCCTGATTTCCTCGCTTAAGCAACACACACACACACGCACATGGAAATGCATGTTTGTATTTACTCAGATCAATGCATATAAAGATACATAGACAAAAATATACTTATATTTTTGCAAAGTGCAACATGGTTTGTGCAGTATGAGAACGACAAGGGCTTAAACTTCACACACAGGCTTAGCCCAACTCTTCCATTTCCACTAAACAGAACCTGCTGTGTGTGTGTGTGTGTGTGTGTGTGTGTGTGCGTATGTACAAGTGTGTTTGGGCTTGGCCAGGCAGCAGAGCTCTCTCAGGTTACACACACACAGGAAGGCTCAGAGCAATAACAAAGGCCTTTCAAAGGAACCCTCAGCAGGTTAAGATAAAATGTTTTCGCTCAAACTGATAAAAAGCATCTGCAGCTTAAATGAACAGGCGCTGGTATCAGTGGCGTGGTATGCACCACAGATCAGCCGGCACTGATTAAAACAGACACTGGGCAGTCCTCTCTTTTACACACAAAGACAGCGAGTGTGTGTTTCTGTTCTGTGTGTGTCCAGCCTGATAATGACAGAAGCACCTGTGAGGTTTAGTTCCAGCTCTAAATCCATAGCCTACCAATAATGTCCACAGTGAGAAACAGAAAACGGATAGTGTGTTATTGAGCAGTTCTACACTCTAGACTCTTCACACGAGTCCACTTGTCCTGTAGGAGCACCACTCTCATTACTCTCTTATGCTTGGAAAGGCTATTCTAACTGGTATCGTTTCGCACAACCTCCACCTCAAATCACCTGTAACTGCTGCGTGTATGTTTGTGTGTGTAAAGCTATGTACATGTGTTTTGGTACAGAAAGCCTGCGTCTCTTATGTGGAGAAGTTTTAAGTGGTGTGTGTGGTGGCTGTGTTTGTGCTTTTTTATTTATAACCACACAGGTTGACCAGGAACACATTCTTATTGACCACAATGGCTGAGAGGGAGAAGAATCAGGAAAGGTGTGTGTGTGTGTGTGTGTGTGTGTGTGTGTGTGTGTGTGTGTGTGTGTGTGTGTGTGTGTGTGTGTGTGTGTGTGTGTGTGTGTGTCATCATATGCTGCTTTTGCTTTGGCATGACTGCATACAATACAACTTTGCCAAAGCATATTAACGCAAACTATTTAATCATAATAAACATAAAAAAACTAAATGAAGAATAACAATACAAAAAGGCATGGAGAACAATAGGGGGTTTGGAAGGTAGGTAAGAGTAATTTAAGATATTAACATATAACAAATTATTAATTAATAAACATTAATTATTAGCCATGTGGGACAGGGGTCTCACAGAGCTGTGGAGCTCATGGCAGGCTGCTACATATCTTGCTGCTAGTCTACACCAGTCCTCCCTCTCTCCCAGTAGGACCGGAAGTCTCTTTGAGTCACTTCGATAGAGGAAATCTGGGAATATTTTGATTATTTTTTGCAAAATATTGGTCTGTAAGATTTGATATTGGTTGCAGTGAGTTAGGAAGTCTCCGTACTCCTCAGTTTTGTATCAGACACTGTGGTCAAGTAGGTTGCTACATTGTACCCTCTGTTTAGGGCTACATATTTTTCCATCTTATTCTGGGATTTTGTTAGTTCTGTCCAGTAATCTCTGTATTTTTCTTTTTCTTTCATCATAATTTGGTTGGGTCCAATGTTCTGAGTGCTTGTGTCCTGAAGCTGAGGTGGTCGTGCTGTAATGACCTGAGTGGTTGACGGTTCGCCCAGCCTCAGGACAAGTAGGCAGAGGGCACTCCTTTGTGGGTTCAACTCCTGGCAGCATAGCATGTCTTTGGTTCAGAAAAGATTTTCAGCCTGTGTGTGAATCATATTCTTTCATCAGATGTATGTTCTGGATGAATGGACATAATTTGTTTACATATTTATATCACTTGAGCTGTAAATCATGTTCTCATCTAAAGCAACACACAGTAGTTAGTTCACAACAGGAATACAAAACAGAAACCACATTGTGGGAACCCAAATTTTAAAGCGAGACTGTGTAACTTCTGCTGAACAGGAGTCACTGTGGCTACAAGTGACAGTAATGGGAGATTGCTTAGCATTTAGCTAAAATGTTAAACCAATGTAACAGTAGCACAAGTGGAAAATAGTCATAAAGTCGAACTGACATAGTAATGTGCCTTATTCAACAATATTTACATTAAGTTTGCTAATACTAGCTAACATTAGCCACTTAAGCTACTGGTCATACCAGACCAAGTAAGGCTAAACAAAGTGTATTGAATTCAGCAAAGGTGTGTTTTATTGCTAATGAATTCAACCTTTCATTTGTGAGAGGAAGAATGTGTTATGTCTTCTTTCAAAAGTTACGTAGTCTCGCTTTAAATCATGTCCACTACGAAGACCAGTTGATTTGACATTTAAATTGCCGTCGTCACCCTGCCTTTTGGTTATACTGTATGTAGATTAGATAAACCTTGTTAAAACAAAGGTGCATAAAAACAATATGTCACAGAACAGTAAGCAGGCATCTCATTATTTTTGCTGCACATAATACAGTAAGCCATATTCCTAAGTAACTGGCAGGTATAATGAATGTAGCACCTTTTCAGCATGAATTAGAAATTACACCCCTCCTGAAGTTGTGTTCTGGTTGTGCAAATGGAAAATATGACAGAACCACTTTGTGTTTTGTAGTAGAGATTAGAGCCAGCCTGTAGAGTTTTGATGACCTGCATAAAGCATAACCTGCTAGAAAAGTTTGCATTATTTAAGTGTATGTGAAGTATGCAGAGTTGGATCTCTCAAATCATTAGTGCAGGATCACTGTGGTGCACTGTGAAAAGTACAAAAATATTAGTCATCATCAAACATTTATATGGGTCAGATGTTAACTCTTAGTGACACAGGATATTGCAACGCTTTAGAAATTGTTAATATCCTCTTGCATATGGTGATCAAACATCAGCATACTGTACTATAACATTCCAGGTTGTGTCTGGAAGAGTTGAATGGTATCTACTATGTCTATCAGTTCTGTCCACCTGCTAAATCCAAGCGCAATAACGCAGCAGAGATAGCAATCAGCTGAGTTATGTTATCTAGCCAAGACAGGCTTAACTTGGGAGATGGATTTAGACAAAAGGGAGGGTCCGTACTCTTTGCTGTGCTGGAATCAGAACCTCTATGTTGGAAATCCCGTGTTAATGAAAACACTATCCTTGGCGGGTGGCTGGTGTTGAAATCCATTCAGTACGGTTCCCAGGATTTCTCACACTTTCACGTTGTTTGTTCTCTCTCTCCGCTTCCTTCTTTGGCTTTGTAGAAAAAACACTTCAAATGGTGCCGACTACACCTTGTGCCCTGCCTGGCAGTTTCTACCCTCTCTTTTTTTCCTCCTTTTTTTCCCTTTTCTCCTCCTTTTCCTGATCTTTGTTGCTGACTCTCATCTCTCTGTATCAACATCAAACGCCTGATCTGGTTCAGACTCTAACAGTTTGTTTCCAACTTCCTTGTCATCGTCTCATTCCTCCACTCTCTGTTTACTCTGGGATTTGCGTTAGAAAATACATTTTGGGATGGCTAATCCCACCACGTTTGATTTCTGCGGCAGGGTGATGGCTTCCAGCTGCGCTCTGCGGCATATTTGTGTGAAGAGCGATCTTCGAAAACAAGTTTTGTCGGTGGTATAAATCAGACCGTTAATGCTGTGCTGGCTCGGCGCACAGTCTCTCTGCTTACATGGTGGCCCTCTGTGTGCGTGTTGGTGCGTATGCCTGTGTCTGTGTGTGTTTGGCAAAACTGAGTGATGATGTTTTTACACCACAATCAAGCCCATTTGCAAACCTTTAAATCAAATACCCTCTAGTGCCAGCACAGCATATTGCAAATTTGAATATGCAGCATAATCTTTTTTTTTTACTTGCTTTTGTTCTTTGTATTTTGATAGTATTGATCATATTTCATGTAATTCTCAACACTAGGCTGTGATAGCAGCCGTGTGCCAGCACAGTCCCAATGTGGGGAGATGGAGGGTGTCTTAACCTGCCACTTTGTTTGGAATCCAAACAGTTCTCTTCATTATCTGCACAATAGTCGCTGTAGAAACAGCTAGCCTGGCACTGTCCAACGGTAAATAAATCCACCTAGCTTGGCAACTTCACAGAAATGACAAGACTCAGAGAAGTCACTACTCCCAGCAAAGAAGTAGTCCGGCACATAACCCCCGTAAAAACCGCAAATGATCATTTTTATAGATTAAACCAACAAGATATATTGTGTTAATGAATGAGCTTTAGAGGTGCTCGTAGGAGGTATTTTTTGTCCTTTGAACAGACCCAGGCTAGCTGTTTCCCCCTGTTTCCAGTCTTTATGCTAAGCTAAAGTAACTGGCTGATGGCTGTAGCTTAATTTTTTATGTACAGATATGAGAGTGGTATCAATTTTCTCACCTAACTCTCAACAGTAAAAGCAAATAAGCGTATTTCCCAATGTGTTGAGCTATTTCCTTAAATTGCACTTAATTTAAAACTTATAAAAGTGATTTTAAAAGAGCGAGTCTCTTTTGTGCGGCACATCATTCTATTATGAATTACAGGAGAAAAGCTAGTTGGAGGTGCAGGCGAAAAAAAGTTTTTCTTATAAACATACACTCATCTTTATCTAGCTGTTGAAGGAACAAGTGGATAATGACAGCAATACTGATACACAGTCAGGCTAAAATATTTTAACAAAACTAAGACTTGGCAGCAGTTCTGCCACCAGTTTAGCCATTTAGATGCACATAATGTACTGTAGTTATGACTCTAGTTACTTTTGGATTTATTCCATCCCTTTTTTTTTTGCATTCTCGGGTGTTTGCCTAAAAGTATTACGTGATTGACTTATTGGATCGCATTAGAATGCACAGTGGTTTGTTTTTCGGATCCCTCAGTGTATTTCTTTTTACGTATTTCTGTAGAAAATCTATTTGTGAAACCAGGTTCTTGATAATGAACTGGCTTCCTTGGAACTCACTTTGTCTCATTGTCTTAAGACTTCTCTCTGTAATTCAGGCAAAGTGCTCTCAAAGTTGTTAGAGTAGCAGCTTTGTTTGCCCTTTACCTCCTACCATTAGGAGACGTGTAAAGGTATATTAAGAGTGTACTTTAAACACTCTTGACCCCTGATGTCCCCACTGAAGTGGCTCGTGTGGACCTCTAATTGCTTCTCACCAACAATGACAGCGTTCCTCAACTGAGAGGGCTTGTTTATTTTAGTAAAATCAAAGTTATTTTCGTGCTCTTTGACTCTCCACAGCCTGCACTTGGCTTAGTCTGGAATCAAGCTCTTAGTCCTGCAGTGCTTGTGCTCTGTGGTTTTAACTAGAGTAACATGACAACATACCTAATAATAAGTATTTGTTTTTGCTGTTACCTTGACAGCATTGTATAACACAGTCCTAATGATATGGACATCTATTTCCGTTGTGTATTTTGCCTGCATTTGTGTGTCTCCCCTTCATGGCTGTTTGGATTTCTGTTTGTAGGTGTGCACATGCATATTTGTGCATAAATTCAAGCATGGCTGCATGAGCGCTATCACTGTGATTGTTTTTTAGTTTGTGCATGTTCGTGTTTGTTCGAATGAAGAGGAGCATTTGAAGAGGAGCCATCCAGCTTTAGAAGCCAGATGTCAGAGGTCGTTCCACATTAGTGCCGCCGATCAATCGCAGGCCTTGCGTAACTTTCCTGCTTCTTTGTCTCTAAAGGAAGTGGATTAGAGGCTTTTTTCTGAGTTGGGACCTGGGATGATTAGTTAGGCCTGTTTAGAATGCATGCACTCACAGATGCATACAAACATGCACTCAAAACAGACGACCTGGATGGGAGAATGAACGTTTTGTTTTTAAGATGCTCGTTATTTCAGTTTCCGCCAAATCATCGCAAATGAGATGATGCTATAATGTTCTTTGATGCTGGCACATCAGGCAACTTTCTTTCCTGCCTGCAGGTCAGACATGCTGGAAAATCCCCAAAGTAATCAGGAACTTTGACTATTTTATCAACAAGCCACCAAGAAAGTAAGACCTCCAGGTGACGTTTGGTGAGCTGCCAAATTTTAACCAGAATTTGGCTGGTGGCTGGGGCAAGTCAATGTTTATTTATATAGTCCAATATCACATACAGGGTGTCAACGGGCATTAGAGGCTTACAACAGCAGTATTTCCAGACCCAGCTCAAGATCTCTAAAAAGATGAGGGAAAAGAAAATCTTAAGCACATAAGGAAACAAGACTGAGTCTACACACATGCGTGAGCATGTACTTATGCACAGCAGTGCTTTGAACTAAATGCTAACATCAGTATGCTAATAAGCTCACAGCAACAATGCTATCATGTTGATGTTTAGCAGGTATAATGTTCACCATCTCAGTTTAGCGTGTGAGCATGCAAACATTTCCTAATTAGCACTAACCACAAAGCTGAGGCTGATGGGGAAATTAAGTTTTGCAGGTTTTTGATCATAACCCAAATTAAAATTTTGACCTGATGATGGCACTAGAGGAAAAGTTAAGGGATCACCAAAGGGATTACAATTCATTGAGTGTGGAACGTGAACGTCTGTGCCAAATTTCATGGCAATCCATCAATAGCTGTTGAAATATGCCACTCAAAACCACAAATGTCAACATCATGGTGGCATTGGAGGAGAAGCCAGCCAAATTCATTAGGATACTTCATCTGGGAACCATAAATGTCTGCACCAAATTTCATGGCTATCCATCCACTAGTTGTTGAGATATTTCAGTCTAGACCAAAGTAGTGGACAGACCACATAGATCGTCATTGGAGGAAATTTAAAAAGGGATCCCCTCTCCCCAGATTGCTTCGAGGGTAAACGGCAATGACAAAGAATGAATAACAGTGTGCAACAGTTAGTAAATATCTACAATACAGCAACAGATCATTAGCCAACAGTAGGATTACAATGGGTTAGATAGTTTGTTTACTCTAGATAAGAGGTTTCACCTCTTGATTTTCTTGTTTTTTCTCGTTTCTTGAACATTGTACGTGTAAATTGTCACCATGACCAAAGACATTGTTTGTTGGTTATATAAGCTTTAACTTGTTTTAGGAACCTCATGATCTTAGCCCCCTCGTGGTTAAATATACTTTATAAATGGTAGTTTCCATCAACTGAACATACACACTTGTGTCCATATACACTCACAGACGTTGGGAGAAGTTGGAAATTATTAGAAATTTGATATATCCAAACATATATCTCTGTACAATGAGAGACTGAGAGAGAGCGTGTGTTTCCTCCAGCGCCATCGAAGGGCCTCACCCTCGGCTGGAGTTCTGACAGCTCGCAATAGATGAACCGAGCGAAGTGCCCACTGATCAGACAGCATGATTACACCATACATCACAGGCTCCTAACCACAGGCCTCTATACTAAATGAACCAGCATGCTGGACAATTACACACGCTCACATACACATACACACACAAAGATTCATATCTTTGTGTTCAGACCCTAAAGCACAAACTGTACTTCTTCACACACAGGTTGAATTATGGAAGAAGCCGTATTTCCAGCTCATTTTATACATTTTTAAACTTCTGAAAAATGGGATTCTTGTTACCAAACAATTATATTCTTACCCCTAAAAAGTCCCCCTCCTCTGTTTTTTTCACCCCTCTGTCTTTCTTTCTCACTCTCCTTGATGTTGAAGTCTGGAGAATTTATTAGAGATTAACTTGTCAGAGAAGGCTTTTTCCACGGCTCACTTTACTACATTCATCATTCATACACATAACAGATAGCATTCCACAATTTATCACTGTGGGCCCATCTCCTCATCAGCAGGTGTGTGTGCACATGCACGTCAGTATGTATGTGTCTAATCATGTACTGTACGTAACATCACGTTTGTGCATATCTCTGCACACACATGTTCATATCTCCGTGTGCTTGCGTATGTTATGATGGGGCTGTGTCTTAATGGACATACATTCATGTGTCTGGCTGGCTAGAGCGTGCACACACACACACACACACACACACACACCTTTCCACATATGATCATAACTCATTCAGAGAGACACGCACACCTCGCTCTGGAAGCTTTCAGTCACAGATCATATACAGCTACTTGTATGCATGTGCGTTAATGTGCATACACACAAGTTCAGCATGTATAGCCAAGAAATTGTAGTGTTGATCACTTTGATCCAATGAAGAAAATACACACAGAGATACACACACTATTCTGTTTTTCTGTTGATTAAACAAATTTAATAACTTAAAACTCCTCCGCCAACAAAAATATACAGACACCCACGTTGTATTTAAATTCAAAAGATGCTGACATCAAATGTTTTTAACACATCTTTCTATAATATTAGCTGTTGTGGAAATTATACTTTGATCTACAAAAGTATATAAAATGGATTCGTGCATCTTGATTATGGTATTAATTTTGTCCATTTTGGCTGCAACAAATTCCACTCCAATGGCTCAGAAACCTAGAAATAGCCCTTTTTTAATTATGCCTGACTTATGTGAGGAGTTTGAAGTGCATCCATTTGTACTGAAGTAGCTAGAAGCTCCTTTATGTTCATAGTTATATTCTTCCATACCTGCTAGCTTACTTTTTTCATTTGCTCATTGACGCACATAACCATTTTGAATCAGTAATGTTCTCTCTCTCGTTCCTTCTGTCCTTTGTCTCTCTGCATCAGTCAGATATTTCTCTTCTATAAGTTCTCATACATATGTGTGCCATTTATTAAGATGCCTGCAGCTGTCGTGGGCATAAGTAGGCCACGCAAACACACACAGACATACACATGCAAATACACACGTGCACCGAGTGAGAGCCAGTGAGAAGTAGGGCAAACAAGCAAGGCAGTATTACCAAAGCCCTTGGATCTCAGGAGCAGACTGTCCCAGAGGAGCATCGTGTTATAACAGTTCTGATTGCACAGCATTTAGGAATGCCTGCAGAGTTAACCTCTCAATGATGAGGGGCCGCCAGTGATGTCACCGCCACCCCCCCCGGATGCCTCCCCTCAATCGCACATACATATCCTTCCCATTCATTCCCCTCCATTGCCATCTCTGTATGGTGTGGGGTAATTGTCCACAAATGCTCCATTGTGTCAATTAGACATGCAAGATTTACTCTCAAGCCAACCACTTACCACTGAAAATTTTGACTGATCTTTTCCTGTGTTTACTTTGGGGGTAACTCAGTTTGCCTACCTTTGCCCTCTCTTCCAGGTGCAGTACAGTGATGCGCAGAGTGGTAAGGATTTTGTGACCTATCTGACCCTCTCCCCTGTGCAAATGACTTTCCACGGCACCGGGAGCACCCTCCAAGCTAGCCATGACCAGGTATGTGTGTGTGTGTGTGTGTGTGTGTGTATATATATATATATATATATATATATATATATATATATATATATATATATATATATACATGTGAAGGGAGGGTGAGTGTCACACCTGTTGAATGCACTGTTGCTAGTAATGGTACATAAATATAAAATATTATAGATCAAAGTGGACATCAAGAAGTGAGGTGATTTTTCTAAGCTAATTTCTAATTTTAGCATTAGCTGGTCATAGCAGTGCCAATTTAAAAATCACCAGATATACAGGTATCAACACTTAATTGGTTGTTGCATGACGATGGTTGCAAACACTTGCATACAGTTTCGGGTTAATACATCGATGAATCACACAGTTTTTTAGATGATTGCAGTGAGTGACACGCAACTCAGATGAACACCTTCCAACCAATTGCATGAAAAAGTTTTATACTTAACACTAACCATGATGCTCCGAAAACTTTTAAGTTATAGTAGTCAAGGACAGACATTTGTATTATATATTAAATTATGTTAGGAATGTAGTGCCAGGGAGTCTTTTTTAATAGATTTTAATGCTTAGGTTAAAGATTTTGTTCTTCAATTATAGAAGAGATGCTCTGTATCGCCTAAATCAATATATTGACTGATATCATATTTTTTGCTTACATAAACACATAAAATAACAAACATCTTGTAATAAAGATATGTCTGGGAAAACAGATTTTGCAGTTGAATAATAAACTTTATCATTGATGGCAGTAACAAGTTGATTTTGAACACACATTAAATTATAAAACTATATATAATATATAATATATATATACTATATAATTTTTGATTTGCCAGCACACAATAGTGGCTGATAATATCAGCCGGGCTCTACTCTTTAGGTTCTGCTTGTCCTGGTTCAGTGAAGTGTAGCATATAGTGTATATAGTTTAGTATACAGGGCATATTGTGAGGAGACTTTGGCAGGGGTCTCATCCTCTAATTAACAGAGAAGCTTTGGCTCTGTGGCTTTATTATTAATCATCAGGGCATCAGAACCACCTGTGATAATAATCACTCATTGTATTTCTCCTTGACAAGCCTCTGTTTCACCCACATACAGCCGCCAGTTCTCTATGATTTCAATCCATCAAAGTAATCACCATCTTGAAACCTCCACAACTTGTAGCGTACCCCGCTTTCTCTCTCCCTCCCTCTCTAGTTTTCTCACTCACTCTCTCTCTCTCGTGTACTCCCCATATTCAGAAGGAGGTTCTTTGTCTTCTGTTGCCCAAGCAGAAAACAAGTTGCTTACATTCTATCATCTAAACATAGGACGCCCCTTTATTCAGCAGTCTTCAAAGCTGTAATAAAGGGCCGGCCTGGCCCTGAATGGGACAGCTGACAGGGGGCTAGTGCCGCCACCGTGAACTGAGAGCCAAGCCAATATAGGCCAGGCAGGTCTGCGTCCTCTGGACCTGTTGTTGCCAGGAGCACTGGGGCATGACCGACTGTTAGAGAAGGCCTTTCTTTTTCTTTTCTCAGTACAGTGAAGAGTACGACCACAAAGGGAGCACCTAACAATAAGGGGTCACCCTCAGCAGCCCCTCAAACTCTTAACACTTGTTGAACAAAGTAGGGCTGAAGGCGTCACACATTTGGTCGATGATGGTGTATAGACTCTGGTGGCTGTGAGGTTGGGCCTGTTGTTGACACTAATAAGGCGAGTAGAGTTACCTGCAAGTCAGTAGAATAGGTTCCCTCATGTTGGTGAATCTCAGGCATCCTGCTGCACACATTCACATCGATCTGTCATGTCTCTGAGTTGCCAATTAATAGTTCACTGGAGATCCACGTGGTTCCTCTGCCACAAGTTGGCCTTTGCACCTGTGTACAAAAACGCACACCTTGCACTTTTATCTGTGTAATTAGACATTGTAAATGTCTGATGAGATGCAGCAGGGGATCTCATGGCTTGTACAGTAATGTGTGGTGACTTCAATGTGTTTCATAATACATCTCTGTGGGAATTTCCTGCTGTTATCTGCACTGTCATGGATGTCAGGTAGACCAGAGCAATTGATAAAGATCAACAGCCAAAGGAAATCCTCTCCACACTTCTCTGCCTATGATGTATGATGGAAAGATGTGTAGGATATGAGCAGCAATTGTGGATGAATGGCTGAGGAAATTACAGTTGGTAAAACAGCACTTGATGAAAAGTAAGCAAGATCTGTATTAATTTATTACTGTTAGAAACGTTGTTGATATCAGGGGGTTTGATTTACAGTTTTGTGACTCTTTGTTGTTTGCAGTCACAAAATAGAATAGACATTAGTGTCATCCGTACGTTCATTGATGACGTGTGTTTCTGATTATTTTAATATTATTGTGTATTCTTGTAGTTTTGTCTTTATTTGGCAACACAAGTCTTTACCAAGTAGGAATTGTTTTAGTAGGAACTGTAGAACAATAGCAGTAGTAATAATGGTAAACAAGCTTACTATAAATAATGCTTCAAGGGACAGTCTGCAATTTGTGGCCAAAACTTTGTTGTTTTGGTTTAAAACTCAAACAGCATGTGTGTCCCGTCTCCCTCCCCCCCTGTTTTCTCCTCTCTTTCTGTGCCCCAGGATGGGTTGCACTAGCTATTCGTTCCATTATCCATTATTAAGTTTGAGTGGGGGTGCTGGGAGCCTAATGGTTAAGTCACATACCACATACTGTGTGGTATGCATAACCGCAACATCCATGGTTCGACACCCGAACCATAGACGGGGTATGACCTTTGTTGAATGTGATAACCCTCTCTATCACTGTGTTTTCTGTCTCTAAATTGACAAATAATGGCAAAAAAAGTTCTTAGTAACTCCTTGCTAGTTTCAAACTAGTGATTTACTGAATTTGGTTGCACCATTAAAACTTAAGAAAGCTATTAAAGACTTTAGAAATGAGTTATTTGCATAATGTTTCGTAATTTGAGGTGTATTATGTTATTTTTTGTAATTTACATCATGTTAGGTCAGATATTTAACATGCTGGATCAGATGTGAATAGTGAAAGATAATTAATTATTAATTAATTAATTATTAAAGGTACGGAGGTGCCTTATGTTGGACAGTAAACAGTAATGATCAAGAGCAGAGGTCTTGTCAGTGTAATTTTTACAATGGTCTGCTCTTTATCAACAAGTGCAAACACACACACACAGAAGCACCTACACATAAACACACACACCACAGTGCTGAGGTGCCATAACCCGTGGCCTCGTGTAGACATTCCTGGAGGGCCTGTATGTGTGAGAGATATACAGCTGAGTGCTCTTTCTGACCTTATGTGCCATCTACTCGGTGCCATCTGCCAAACACATGTGAGCCCGTAGGCTGCTATGCTAGCTTAAAATCGCCTGGAGGCAAAGATGTTTGTCAGCATATTCTCCATTTTGGCTCTAAATGATTTTTGTTGATAGTTTCAGCCTTAGGTTACTGTATGTTTAATTAATATCTTAAACCAAATTGATGAGAAGGAAAAAAATGTGTCAGTTACAAGACCAAATTAAAGGCCATGGCACTGGGATATATTTAGACATTTTTTCGACAGGACTACATGCTTTTTGGACAGGCTGATTTCTGTGTTTGTTCTGCAGAGCTGAAGTAACTCTCTGGCAGTCTCTCTGTGGCGGCAGTGGGACACCAGGGGGGCCAAGGCCCACTGAGCTGTGTTTGAGGTGTCGCTGGTCCAACATGAGTGGCTCGCAATCGAAGATGACAGGGTGACTGTTGTCTGCCACCAGACCCTGTGTGTGTTTGTGTGTGTGTGGGGTTGCTTTGCGTGCAGTAATGTCCTCAGCTGAGCCACCCCGGGTCCCGGGGGCCCTGTCTCCCAGATTGTCAGCTGTGGCTGCTTGGGTTTCCTGCAGCAAGAGCACATTTTGGCTGATTTGATATGGCATGTTGAACATAGTGTATCAGGATTAAAATGTGTTTTAGACATGCTTTCGGGTAATGAGGCCTACTTTTTTGGAGTATTTTTTTCTGGATTTATTTCTTGTGAATTGTAACAGGCCTGTCAGGTCTCTTTGGTGTCCCTGGAAATGTTATTTTTCTCTCTTCTCTTTTGTAGTTTGTAATCTAGCTAAGCAAAGGTTAGATTTTCCATAGCCTGTCTATGAGCAGGTTTCATGCACTGAGATAGTACTATGATTGCCCTTGTGAAACAGAACTTTCACAAGGCTGACATTACCTTACCAAAACACCATTTGGTCACTTGCTTGCTCTCTTGACTGCTTGTGTTTTTTTATGCCAGATTCACAAACACACTGATAACCATGCCATCAGGTTACCCAATCCTCCCTACAGAAACAAAACATTAGACAGTTCTGCTGAAATTAATTGGGTATCTGACCTTGTCCCTGGTATGTGGACTTTTTCTGCCAGCAGAGTTGCGTTGAGGAAACAAAGGATGAAGAAACTGGGCTGTAGGGGAGTGATAATGAGGACTTGTGGTGAGAAGTACATTTATACCAATGTTGCACACATTCCTGCCTTCATTCATTTGGCTAGTTGACAATAGGTATAAATAAGAGAAAAGGAGTGACATTAGGAGAGTGTGGTGGCAACAAGAGGATAGATTGGACTGATTCATGGCGTGGTGACTGCTGGGATGGTCTTCAGAGATCCCCCATGGAGCTCAGGAGAACAGCAGGAGAGGGAGCTGAAGAGGGGTGGAGGTTGTACAGGCCTTGTGTTTGAAGTCTGCCTTCCCGACTGGGGCACAGACGTTACCCAAGGCCGGGCTCCTCTCAGGGGGTCCGGCAGGAGTGTTACCCAACCAGGCAGGCAGCTGTCGGACAGCCTCTCCTCCCTCCTTATCTGTCTTGTCTGTCTCCGCTTTATGTGCCAGTGTTGTGTAACCAAACACAGCACCTGGACATATCCTAAATCACTGTATGTGGAGAAAACAGGGGAGTGGGACCTAATCTGCATTGACATGGCCTGACGGTTTTTGATGAATATGGAGCAGACCCTTCTTCAGTGTTGTTTAAACATAGTGGTGTGTCAGCATTTTGTTTAGTTAAGTAAGGACGCAGGCTTCATTAGGACAACTTAAAAGCTCAAACCTTCACTGTTTTCCCCTAAACACCCACCTGATCACACGCTGTGTGTGTATCTGAAGGAAAATTGGGATCAAAACATAACATGCCAAAAGCTTGAAAAGAATTACATTTGGCTAATATAAAGTCACAGCTGAGTGTAGTGATCCAAAACTTTGGCCTGCAGGGGCATTCATCTGTTGCTCCTATGAGCTGAACCAAAGGTCCAAAAGCTGCTCAACTACATGGCAACAGGTAATATGTGGAAATGTAAGTACTGTTACAGCCCAGATTACAAACAATGGAGACCACTCTCATTTTTTTCAATACAAAGACCAGTAGATAGAGCTGATCCAACAGAAGAAAAACAAAACCAGGGGCACAGTGTATGTGATAAAACAAGTCTCCTTGTAGCTGAAGACTCTTTACATGACATTTAAAGCAGTTTTGACTTTACTCTGTCCGGTAAATTCATGTTGCCAGTTTTACAGGAAAATATGATGCATATGCTTCCTTGGTTCAGTAGGAGATCTATTATAAGATGGTGACTATAGATCATATACCTTTTGCTGTTACTGTTAATGTTTAGAGCTCACCTTCCATATCTACTGAAGATAACAATTATCAACAATATGGTCTGGCCTCAGTATACAATAAAGCATACCAGGCAAAGTGACCAATTTTTTAGTAGCATAGAACTTCTCAAAAATAACATGCCTTATGTAGAGATTTAAATTTAAAAAGTGTTTAACATACAAGGGAATTTTGAGCCAAAATGTGAAAACAAAGCATTTAATATTAAACTCAGGTGAGAGGCCGGTTGAGGCTGGAAAAGTTAGACATTAATCTTTATTTGAGCTCAAGCATTTTACTTGCTATCTCTGCTTCATTAAAAGAGATGGGAGAATGTTGCTAGTAGTTTTTACGATTTTTGGAAAGCAGTCTGATCTATGAATAACAGTAAAACTTCTTTACTATCTAATATTGATGTCTGATTGGCACAGACTTTGATTTATTTATATATGCACAGCAAGGCGAATAAAGGAATCACAAATAGTCAGTTGAAATTAATTGAGTATATAATAAGACAGTTATGGTCAGATTTTGCAGCAGGAGGCACATGTTTGCAAAGCTCTAACACTTCACTATAATTAGCGTATCATATAGAACCACATGGGGGGGCAGTCATAGAGACCCCCCCTCCCAACACCACTTTTCAAAGGAGCTTGTACCTTGCTTCCCTCCCCAACACCACCTCAGCCAGCACTCCCACTGTCGAACCTACCCGACCCTTGCTGCTCCCCTTACCCAACACCACCCTGTTCCCGCCCTGGAGAGGGGACAAAGTGAAGCATCCATGGAGCGATCCATCACTCCTGCCTGTCTTCCCGCATGCCCTCCTCAGGAAACACCTTTCAGACCAGGAGATTAGAGTGTGACGGGAGAGGAGAGGAGCAGTGAAAGAATGATGGAGGAGGAGGAAGAGCGGGTAAACGAGGCAGAGAGGGGAAAAGGGAGAAGGGGCACTGGAGAGGAGAAACTGGAGAGAAATTGACTGAGTGGGGATATGTGAGATTGATGAGGACAGGGAATGAGAAAATGGGAGATAGAAGTGACTGTCTTTTTGCTTTGTGCACCAGAGGAAGCAATGACGAGTGGGGAGAGAATAAACATGAACTTGCCCATTAGGGGATGTGTCGATAGCTCCAAGTGGCCCCTTGGAACATTAACATGTCTATTAAGGGCTGACATGGTGTGGAAGTGAACACACACACACACACACGTGCGGTCACACACACATGCAAACACTCTGAGCCTTATTTACTTTTAACATAATATGAAATATAAGCAACAAACTAGAAGCAGTTTACACGTATGTTGTCTAAGATGGAAATTATAACACTCTATAATGAGATCCTGTGCTCTTGCAGACATTGTGTTGTACTGTTTTTTAACGTTACATCATGGCACCTGATTACATTAATGTGATGGCAATTTAACATGTTGGTATCCTGTCTGGATACTACAATGTCGGACCTAATGACATTTTTAGATCATTTTCAACACAGCTGAAGTCTAAATTGAATGCCGTCAGATTAACATAAAGACTGCGGCAGCACAAGGTAAAACATAAAGGGTCGGTTCACCCAAATTACAAAAGAAAAAAAATCTTACTTTTATTAGTACAGTATCTAGCCATGTAGATCATTTTATCCGCTCAAGTTTTGAGATCTCCACCTCTGAGATTGGAGTTTTGTCTGTGGTCCTCAAAGCAATGAAAATTAACATTTAAAATATTCAACAGCAACATCTCTTTTCAGAAACAATGTTCCTGTTATTGAGGATAATCCCCAGAACATGCTGCCAGTTTTCACAGGGACTATTTCTTTCATTGAAAGTAGTTCCAATGAAACTGTTCTCAGTGTGTAAAAAGAGTGAGAATTAGGGATATATTGTGATTTCAGTGAATTGACCCCCATGTTTTGGTATTAAGGATCCCTGTGTTC
Organism: Siniperca chuatsi; assembly: GCF_020085105.1. Classification (NCBI taxonomy): domain Eukaryota; kingdom Metazoa; phylum Chordata; class Actinopteri; order Centrarchiformes; family Sinipercidae; genus Siniperca; species Siniperca chuatsi. Next base: position 14,234,368 of record NC_058060.1, read on the forward strand.
ATTCAGACTTGAATGAACAGAGAAATGTATCACCTAGTTTTCGCCTGCAAGAACTCTACTGCTTACTAATGCTTTGAGTACTATGCTATGCAGTCTATGCTCTATAGCCTTATCAGTGATTCCTTAAAGAAAATAACCCATTTATGAATGACGGTTAAGCAGGCTTCTCTCACAAGAAACAGGATTTACCAACAAGCGCTGGCTAACCAGATGATAACAGATGATAACTTCTGTTCTGCCCTCATGAAAACTGAAATGCCAACGTCTGCGCTCCAGGCTGTTAGCATGTGTTTGTAAAGTATGTGCTAGAAAGTTACTTGACACTTTTTAGTTGTCAGAGATGTGTAAAACTGTCATACACTCAAATATATGGCAAGCATGACAGATAGTGTTACCCTACCTGCCATTTTAGATTAAATTCCATAACCTGGAGTTTTTCTGAAACCTGAATTGAGATGTGATGCACTTAAAGAGCCAAAAACATTCAGACCATATCCATAAGTGATGGTGAATTGAGTGAATTTAAGTATAATTTATATCTATATTTATGAAATGAAATGAATTGTTCTCCCTCCCTGTTGGTTTCTTGGACCTGTCAGACCATGGTGGTTGCTTTAAGGTAACCAAAGGTGTTACACCATCATTATCACCTCCGTGCTAAGAGGAGCAAGATGTTTTGGCAGTGGCCTTGCAACCTTCAGTGCTGTTAGGCTCTGTGTGTGATTTCCCACACACACAAATTTGGCATGGATAAAGGTAAACCAATCACACCTCTCCTCACTCATCACCCCCATGGGAGGTGTTAAGCAAGCCAGGCTGCTAATTCGCTACCTACCGCTCTTTGTAGCGTCTTTGGCTCATTAACTTAATGTCATTTGATACTGAGTGATAGTTCGCCTCGCTGAAAAGGTCCCCAAGATAAGGGACAGCTATTTAATCTTTTTCTTCTGCTTTGCCATCTCCCAGTGACAATGTTTGAGATATGTCACCTGTGGAGAAAACACCTTTTCTAACACCAACACAGTTAGGTTTTCACTCCGCAAAGTTTAACATGTATCCTTTGTTTCATAATCAGCATTATGCAAACTGTTTTACTGTCTCCTATTGTATTGTCCTAATATACAAACTATACTGCAATAGAGGAATGTTAGGTATTCTTAGAGGTTAACCCTTTGCTTCAAAGATATTAAAGTACCCTAACCCTTTAAAGTGGTCATGTTATGCACATTTTCAAGTTCATAATTTTATTTTGGGGTTGTACCAGAATACGTTTACGTGGTTTTAATTTTCAAAAAACAGTATTTTTCTCATACTGCACATTGCTGCAGCACCTCTTTTCACCCTGTGTCTTGAACGCTCTGTTTTAGCTACCGAGTGAGGCATCTCACTTCCATTCTATCTGTGTTGGGAGTTGCACACAGTACCTAGGTAAGGACTACTAGCCAGTCAGAAGCAGAGTAGGTCGGGTCCTGACGAGCAAGGTAGTGTGATCCAAAACAAAGCCGCTTCAGCCAGTAACTATAATTTCGGTTTATCCATACATGTTCAAGCCCGAGTCTGATACCAAAACACAGTCAGAACAACCCAAACCAGCTTCACAACCTAGACTGGAGCAAGATGTTTCAGAGTGGTAAGTTATTAATTAACTAGCTTAACTAGTTTATCTTTCAAACGCAACGTTTTAACTGTGCACTGTCTCTACATCACAGTGACAACTTTATGCCCATTGACTGCCTAGAGGGTATCCAACATTATTTTAATTTGATATTTAGGTGTATGTGTGGAAACTGCTCAATTTGTGCATTATGACGCGTGTTAAATAGTGACATAGATACTTTATGGAAGTAAAGGCTGGACTACAATCGAGCTGATTTCAGGCACTTCAGGAGTAGTGTTTTCTGTGGGAGAGGATAACTCCCTTTGGGGTGGACTTGGGGCTTTTTCACTTTGCAAACCTATTACACGCACAAAAAAGATATACAACACAATAAATGTAATATGACCACTTTAAATGAGCATTTAGCAAATACACAGTTGATATGGCGATGTGTGTAAAGCTGCCCAATCTCCTGTTCCACAGCTCCCTAAGCCACCATCATAGCACATGGATAACACAGAGGATCACAAACATTACACTGATGCTCTCAGTCTGGTCCCACTCTTTGAGAGTTGCACAATACATTGAACATTTATTGTGCAACTCTCTGAGGAACAGCTCTGGATTTTAAGAAGCCCTTTAACTTGATATGTGACACACGTCTTGCGGTGAAGAACTTCTAAGAATTTATCATCATAGAGTGCTCCAAAAGCAAATCACACACTGACAGTAATTGCAGGCACACCTCACAGGCATAAAAACAACCACACATATACATAGACAAACACACACACACTACACAATGACCTGTATTGTTGGTTGTAATTATACTCTTTTGTTGCTTTCCTGACTTACTGAAATCAGAGCTCCCAGATGCTTAGATGCTATTTGTTTGTGAAAGTTGTTTTTGATTTTCATCATACACAATATGATTATGGCATGTCTTTCTGAAATTACAGGCTATCACTCAGATTTTGCTGACAGGTCCATAGCCATACAAGACGAGGCTCCTCCTGCCTGATACAGAATTACTACAAGTGATTTATTTAACCCTAACCACAACCATGAGGCAAAAAGATGAGCCTGTCTTTCATGGCAGTCGTGAACTGGGCCCTAAATGACCCTTACTGTTCACTGGCAGGTAACGGCGCTTCCAATGGTGGGAGTCGGGTCGTTAATGTCCCATATTAGGATCAGTGCACTATGTCTGCGTACTGAGTTATGGAGATGAGCGTAGCGACTGGGGAATGTTTTTCTGTCTGTCTGAGCCCCCCAATAAGGTGTCACACACTCCTGTGGTTTAAGTAAACACTGTGTGTGTGTGTGTGTGTGTGTGTGTGTGTGTGTGTGTGTGTGTGTGTGTGTGTGTGTGAGTGCCTCATAACAGTATTTTCATGATCTTCCAAATCTCCTCTGTAAATAAAGTCACAAGTGACAGCTTGTGTTCTGTTTTACATGCAAATTCCGCCCAACCCTTTGCATTTAAAGGAGATAAGGAAAGATTAAGCAAACCACACTGCCACTACCTAAATGAGAGAGGAAGAATCGCAGCGGCAAGTGAAACAGGAGATGGACAGCATTTTTTTTTTTTAAAGGAGATTAACTCAACTTTTACATGTCTTAGCTAGAAAAGGCCATTCTGCTCTCTTCTGTTGCATATGACAGCTATTACAGGCTTAGAGGCTTGCAATGATTTAGCAAGCATTTGTCCTGAACATGATACATGATAAGTGATATGACAAATTATACTACTTTGTAATGTGATTTTAATTGTTAGTTAGACCATTTTAAAAGAATAGCTAAAGTGTAAAACGACACATTGAGGTTTTACAGGTCGTTTTGTTCCGGACCCCCCCCCCCCATAAAATGTTGAATTGTTGTTTTACACTTTTGTTTTTGTATGGATTAAACAAACAAAATATAACATTTTAATTAATGATCTTTAGGGTGGTGGTAGGCAGATTTTGTTACTTTTGGATGGAGCCAGGCTAGCTCTTTCCACTCTGTGCTAAGATAACCAGCTGCTGGCTCCAATGCCAAACTATTGATTTAACATAATAATAATTAATTAGGGTGTTCCTCAAGGTTCCATTTAAGGATTTCTGATATTCTCCCTGCACTACCTTTTGTCTTTTTTCAAAATGATATTGATTAGAATAGAAGTGTATTGTTTTCTTTTCCCTTTATATGCCTCAAGAGTGTATATATGTTACTGGTTATGATTACATGCTCTCAGCGTCATTCAGATCATGTGTAGAAAGACTGTATATGTAACAACAGGAAAACAGTCATTTTACATCCATATGTAACTCATCTGGCTTTCTTATGAATGCATAGACTAAAGGAAACCACAGAAGGCCATTATATCAACGATCATTTATCCTTCTATAGAACACACACCTCAGTTTACCATGAAGGGAGGGAAATAATGTTTTGATTGCACTTCTATAGATGCGCTGTCCACTGTACATGTGCAACAGAGGAAGGCATTTTATCTACACTACCATGTGCCCACATGCACACATTGTGTTAGAGTGACACTGTTCCAAAATGGTGTGATTTATTGTACATGCTTTCAAGTGAGAGGTCTAATGCAGCATAGTTACTAAATAAACATTTGGTTTAGAGGCCCCCTTTTCCTCCGGGACATCTTCTCTATTCCTAATTTCCCTTTACTTTTCTCTTAACCCAAACTCATTCTCTTTTTTTCATTCTCCGTTTCTCTGTCTGTCTTTCTCTCTTTGAGTCTCGCACTCACCCCCACATGCACATCTCCCTTGTGCCCAGTGAGTAAACGTGGAACCGTGTGAGCCTTCAGGAGGACTTTGAAATGAGACATGGCTGGGACATCAGAGGACTCTGCCACTCTCAATGAAGCCTGCTTGATTTATAAGAGAGCAGGGAGTGGGGTGGGGGAGTTGGGGGGTTCCTGAGGCACACAAGGCCATGAGGTCCTCCATTAGTACCCTGACCCCTGTTTCATGTGACCAACCACTGCATGGGAGGAGAGGGAGGAGAAGAATGGATGGATGGTGGATGTAGGGGGCTTGTGTGTGAGGGGGTCTTTTCTTTTTTACCATAGAAAGTCTGCTATTTACATTTTCACCGCAGAGAAGGCAGCAGAAATGAGAAACCCTAGCTCGGTCATTTGTCAGTGGCCTGTGGAGTCTTGACTTTAAGCGTCTGCTGATTGTACCTGATCCCTCGCTCAGGCCTGTCTCTGCTCCCTCTTTTACGATTCTACTCACAGTTTTACTGTCCACAATCTAATTAGCTGTGTCTTAATCACGTGTTAAAGCGCAGCGCCTTCCTGGTGTTTACTGTCTGTTTGCCATGCTGTAAAAATGTGTGAGGTGGCTCGTAAAAGCTTGCCTACAGAGGATTAGGTACTCACTCTCCTTTCGTGGATAAAATCACAGCATCACTGACAAATAATGGGTTATAGCCTCTGTACTGTGCTACTGCAGGAAAACTGTAGCACTTATGTACTTGTCTTTGAGAGTAGAAGGGGTTGACATTGACACATCTTTTAAACTATTTAGACACACAAAGCTACACCATTCTGGGAAAATTGGAACTTAGAAAATCAGTTCTAATCATTTAATTTTAATCCCATTCGATTTTATTTTTGCCCTAGTCCATGATATTATAGAGAAATGTGATTTATTAAAAGGTATCTTATCTGGCTGAAATTGTGGCATACATTACTTATTTATCCAAATTTGGAGACAATCATGTCACGCTGCTTTTATTCTGCGTGCCTTTGTCAGTCTAGGTTTGCAGACTGTATCCATAACATGGCTTTGTTCCTGTTGAGATCTGTTCCTGTTGTTTATGAACACTTTTGACAGGCCTGCCGGCTTTAAACTAACTTAGTAATGGCATTATGCTAACATTTTTTAAAAGACATATGTTTTCAGTATGCATTATGTTACGTTTTCCCCCATCGCGTTGGCGCCCGGACCGATTCATCAGAAAACCAGCCTGGTTGGAGGAGCCTTATCCAGCAAGGCCTGCCTCTTGATATAAGCATACTGGAATTTATTGTTTTCAGTAAACATGCCTTATACATAATCTGTCTCTGCAGTACACACTGCCAGTTGCCATAGGAACATAGTAGGGCTTTCATAACACTTCAGGGGCTCCCTTGGGCATGATGGTCAACCCCCGTCACTCATTGCGTTGCAGGCCCACTCAGTATTTCTGGGGATTTAGGTATAAAACAAAATGTCCATCCACATCTTATAACCCCAGCGAGCATGCTGGGTAATGAGAAACAGTCCGCGGCCTTGTGGGGATCGATAGCAAATTATAAAACACTGCAACAGGTTTTACAGGCGTGTCCCTTGTGTGTACGAGGTGATTAAAAGTCAGTGCAGAAAGGAGCTGAGGGAGCTACAAGGAGGAAGAGACAAGAGGAAGAAGGTGTAAAACGGCGTCTGACTGCGCGTCCTCTCTTGTTACCGGATGTCCTTGTCCACCAGACATCCACTCTCTCATACACACTGCTGTCTCTGACAAGAAAATATAAAGGGCTCATGATGGAGAGTTGGGGATTATTGCATGCAGCTGGCGGCTGTCACAGTAAGACCCTTCACCCTTTATCTTAACCCTTTCATATACTACATCCCCAAGTTCCTCTTTTTGCCTATCCACAACTGTAAGTCGTCTCTGTAAATCTTGTCACCCATTTTTGTTGGTCTAAAGGGGTCAGTACACTTCAAACAAAGTGCTTATTGGATCACCATACAGCACCTGAAATCCCCTCTCCCCCATACCTTTCTTATGTAGGATTGCATCTGACAATTTTTGTAACTTTCCAAATCAACAGTCTTACACACAGCAACTGGCCAGTGTGCTGCGTGAAGTGAGAAAGTAGGCAGTGTTTGAACTTCCTTCTGAAGTTGTCTTTTTCATTGTTATTCATTTCACACAAACACTTCTGTCCCTTTTCGTAAGTACAAATGTGTGCAACACCTTGAATGCCTTCGAGGAGAGACTGCGAAATTGTGCACCATTATCTTCATCAACCATTATCCGATTTCACCCCTCTACGACGACATGCTTCTCACCACTGCTCTGAGTGTAGTCGTCCAGAACAGGTATAAACACTTTTGCCATCAGAAATATTCCAATGACATGTCGTACAATCTGTTGCGTTTCGAGCATACCCCGGGCCTTAACTCATACTGAGGTTCTGTGTTCAAGACAACCAGCAGCTACTGTCATTGTGAGGGAATAGGAGGTTTTAATAACTACTCCGTAAAGTGAAGTTGCTGCTCTGATGACTCATCAGACCTATCTCTTTATTTGTTTGGACCATTTCTAATACAAACAGTATTTCAGCTTCCATCACACCCTGCAATGAAGAAATCATTGGATTCCAATTTTAACGGAAGAGCTGATAACAGCAATGGTCTTTGACATCCATGCTGATATCCTCACTAGTGATTGATACGGCCCACTGCAGTATGTTTTATTAAGTTTATTATCTATGCAAATGGAGGGAAGTGATTAAGAACTTCTACCTCTGGTGTGGGCTGCCCATGCCTCCATGCTGCGGATAGACACGTCTTTTTCCTCTGGTTGTGTAGCAGCCAGGCAACGACCACAGCCATCACATTTGCATCCCCACCCAACCTGTGCCTGTACCACTGCCCACTTTAACTAGGCTTTGCACTTCATCACCAAGCAAACAGTGTGAGTCATTGTCATTTTGAATTCAGGACAATGAAGATTGGCAGGAAAAGAGCAGTTATAAGGATCATATAGTTGATCTTTGACACAAAGAGAAAAGTGGAAAGGAAAGGGAGATTAGGAAGCAGAGAAGAGCAGAAAAGAGAGAAATGGGATGCCCCTCGAGACCGATCACTATCTCTCCGCTGATAAGAGAGCGAGTGCCTGAAGGCCAGCTTTTCTTCCCACAGCTTTTTGTACCTCCCCAAGGCAGTTTGAGTCCAATTGTTCAGTATTATAGAAGCTTCTCCCTCCGGCACAGAAAGGTGGACCTTTGCAGGTGGAGATGAGGTGATGAGGTAACACTGCTTTGGAGTCAATGGGGAAACCTGATGGAAACAGACATGAACCATACAGGACAGTCAGAAGCGTGTTTCCCCAGGGTCCCTGCGGATCCTTAAAAAGTCTTAAAATGTCTTAAATTTAATTTCTAAATTTGATCTAGGGCAGTATGAATGAGCACATTTTTTTTCTTCAGTTTTTATGTTTTATTTTGTATCTCACAATGACAATTTCCACAATGTCTGATTTGTTTGTACAGCTTGTACGTTAAATAGGTAGCGTACACTTAACTTGGTAGGTTGCAGATCCGCATTTTAACCTAGAAGAAGAACGTGTTTATACAGCTTACGATTTGAGGGCTGCAGTTTGGGAAAGGAAAACACCAAGAATGCAACGCAACACTGTGAGCAAGCATTGCAGGCTCAGCCATGGGTAAGAGTATTCTTCGTTGCGCTTCGTATGAGGCGCAATGTGAACTTTGTCGCAAAACATTCAAACCTGAAACAATGGTAAGCACTAATTCTCACATGAAATCTCAAAAGCACAAGCGCTATGCTAGAACTCCAAAAAGTAGTATGCCTATCGAGTCGTTCGCTGCTGCTGGTAATTTAGCTGTACGTACTAGAGATGATTTGTCTACTGCTGTTTCACTGTCTGTCCTCAATATTACTAATTTACCCCCTTGGATTAGCTGGAAAATGCATTGTCACAAAGCTGAAAACAGGGCTGTTTTTCAACCTCATTGAAAAGTTGACTTTTTAGAGATATTTGGTTCTCACAGGACAGCGACACTACAAAAGTGATGATCTTATAGAATATATAATTTTTATATAATATCTACATTGCTGTAGATTAAAATACCCAACAGTATATAAAATATTTAAAAATTAGCTCAACCTTAAACATCTACATTAGTAAAATGCAACATACACATTAATGCAGCAGTAATATTAATCCAGAAACATATATAATAGTAAAACATTGACAGGTACCATTTTACTGCTCCGTGAGTGCTTTTACTTTGATTAGTACATTTAGCTGATAATACTTACATTACTTAAGTAAGTAGTTTTGAATGCACGACTTTTACTTGTAGGTGGAGTATTTTCACAGTGTGGTAGTCGTACTTTTATTTAAGTAAAGGATCTGAATTCCACCACTGCCACTCTGGCAAAGCCTTCAGCTACAGTACCATTCAGACTACCGCCATACAGTTTTATTTTCATTACTGAGAAGGTAGTTATGTTAGCTAATGTGCACTGAATATTTCAATTTTTCAAATTCAATAAAACTCAATAACAGTGTATATTGTAGTCTAGTTTGTCCATTTCTTTTGCACGGTAATGGTATTATTTTTTCCTTTTAGAGGTATAAAAAAGGTCTTAAAAGTCATTACATTTGTATTTGTAAAATGTGCAGATACCCTGTTCCCAAATCTCCGACCATGACTTATTAGCCCAGTAAGTGAATCTTCAGTACGACATTTGATGATCTCCTTGACTTCCCCATATCTGTGAAGCATCTTCAATCCTTTGGATGACTTACGGACATAGTAATATTGGTGAAGCAGCATTATTTTCTGTTTATGTCATCTATAGCACTTTGGATCAAATATGTTGTGTCTTATATAAATAGAGTTGAGTTGAGTATACAAGTGAAGCATGAATTGTGAATGAAATAATTTTGGTTCGCTGGATGGCTCATAAAGGAATAGTTCGCCCAGACTATGTCTTATCATTCAGGTTGCATCTGTGTATGGTGGGGGGGTGTTTGTCCTAGGAGAATTCAAGGCCCTTTCTTTTTGAGGAGCTTTTCAGCTTAGTCAGTGGTCATGTTGGTGAGTCACTGGCCTTGAGGCTGTTTTTCTTTTCTTACCCAATATCTTCACAGGCAGTAGTCGCATCACTAATGCATTCTTCATGCCCTATATCTCATGCTGTATTTAGTCACTGATTCATCAGCAACCTTGGAATAAGTTAGCAATATTGAGGACAGGCAAACATAGATTCCCCTGTATAACTTCCTGTGCATGGCAGGTTTGTTTCTCAATCAAAATGCGTCACTGCCTCCATTCTTGATGAAAAGGGAAAGTGTCATACTTTTTCCTCTTGCTCAAAGAATGTGTAATTTTTTTCAGTGTTCAGTCACTTTTGAACTAGATTGCTTTATGGTTTGAATGCAAAGTACTGCATACACAAATACAGAAGCAAAACAATACAACTCACAAGTATCAATCTTTAGGAAAATCAAAGCACTTAATTTTAACCCCCTTCACTATTTGTTTATAATGTCCTGATATGGGTTTAAATTTTTTTCTAAATGTATGAATAGTCATAAATACTTATATATTGGCTTATAATAATTTTATTGTGTGTTAAAGCATTCATTAACTGTTTATACAACAAGTGGAACATCGGAGGAGTTAAAGTTGTTGACAAATACACTAATAAACACTTAAAATCTTATTTCTGCTTACAGCTACATTATAGTGTAGTGTTATAAAGCAAATTTTACTCATTGCTTATATACTTGTTATAAATGCTAAATAGTGTTACCAGTTAAACTTGCTCAGTTATTTTATTTTATCCTATAATTATGATGAACATCAAAAATAACCAAGCTTAGTGATCAGGTTATTGTTTCTTGACAAAGTTTGATTGTGGCATACTAGCACAGTGTTATCATAGAGGCCGTCTTTGGCTATATCTGCTTTTCCTCCGAGAAGCTTTGCTGACAAGGCAGAAGTGTGGTATGCTGAGGTGCTTCTGCCCCTCGCCCTCTGCCCATATGTTTTGTATTACACCCTAGGAGGTGCCATCCTCAGCAGCTCGGTGATGGGAGGGGATAAAGCAGGCCTCTCCGGCCCAAATGACGCATGACATGGCGCCGCGCCCTGGGCCCTTATTTATGGCTTCCCATGTCAGCGAAGGCTTGCTCCCCTGGGGAGCCCCACGGCCATTACCCGCTAAGCCAGCCTTCAGTGCTCATCTCAGGCCTGGGGGACGCACAAAAGAACACACACTATCCACTGTAGGAATTCTGATCACCATAATGTGGCAGCATGCACAAATGACTGAGAAGTATGCAAAAATCAAATAGATTTCCTCATAGAGAAGTTTATTTAGCTGTACAACATTCACAGTTGCTACACTGTTTCACAAGAGATGAAGTGCTACTTCAGAGGAATTAACGTCATGTCAGGCTACAGCTAGGCCACTGCCAGACACACACTGCCTCTTTTATCAATGCCTCTGATGTGAAAGGGGATGTGAAATCTGGAGAGAGAGTGTGGAAGAGATTTGGTGAAAGGATCTGAATACATTTTCTCTGTAGTTACTGAAGAATCCATGTACATATCACACCGCATTAACAAATAGACGCATACACTGCCAGCACTCATGCACACACAGGTGTTCTCCACGAGCTATCCGGGAATGTTCCAGTGATCCCTGTCCAGGGTTTTGATGTGGGTAGAAGGAAAAGAAAAGAATTTAGAGGAAACTAAAGCCAAGGGATGAGAAGAATCTTGAGAGTAAATGGCAGAAGGAAAAAAAGGAGAAGAGAAAATCTGCAATAGATAATGTTTAAAAGAATTTAATGAACATCAGAGAAAGATGTGACGTGATGGCATGGTAGTGACAACAGGGTTAACACAGGACAAAAAGATGGCTGGGGTTTTCTCTTCCCTGGTATCTCATATTTCTTTGTGCTTTGGGGAGTGAGCGTAAAAAGAGGGAGCACTGTCAAGGTTTTATGTGGCCTTTTGAAAACAGAACAAGCCCTCTCCAGAACAATATATCCAGCTTCAGAACCTCTTTGACAACAGGGCACTCATTTTTCCAACTTCCCAGGTCTGCCTGTAAAATACCCTGTTTGAAATCTACTCTGTTCATTGTTTAGTCTAGTGGAAGTCCCTTAGATCATCCTCATCAGCAGCCATCCTACATCCCCTTCATGTCCCCCCATCTTGCAGCAGCTCAGAACCAGCCACCCGACGTTAATCAGACTTTTTCTAGCATTATTAAGACCTGACAGCCAGCATGTTATTGCAGAATAAGAGGATGAATGGTGACTGTACAATTGAGCAAACAAAAGCGAGCAGTTTGGGTTACAGCCCATCCACCCCAGCGATGTCTCGGGTTCTAAGAAGAAACTGTTCTGGAAGTGGTTGTGAAACAATGCTGTGGTTTGTGTATATCAGTGGTCAGTGGTACCTGGTAGAAGTGGGGAAGTGCATCTTGTCTAATATTCTTCCTGTAAATAATGCAGTGCTCCACTTTATAGCCATAATAAGGACTAATGTTACACAACAGTTATTGGATGTTCACAGCAGCTCAAGAAAGATTTAAATTTTTAGCTACAACAAAGGCATTAATGTAGACAGACCACAAGAACAATTTGTCTGAAGAAGAAACCAAGCATTCCCTTTCTCCTGCCTCTTGCTCCCTTGAATAATGTGGACGTCCAAACACATGATGACGCAGGATCAAAGAAAGTATGGGAGGCTGCCACTGATGCTCTTGGCCTGGACTAAAGATTAGAGAAGGGTTTGAGTAGTCCAGCTAGACTGTACAGAGCCAGAGAAAGCCCTGGGAGTCTGGATCGTCTTGGTAAAGGGGAAATACCACACTGTACTACTGAGACTGGGTCATTGGGTTAAACCTTAAGCTAGTGTCTGTGCTTTCATCTGCCCTCCATCAGAGCAGAGGCAGGATCTGATCTGATAAAGCCAAGAGAACATGCAAACTAGGCTAACGTTTCCCTTTCTTCTTCCACTCTGAAGATTCAGAGTAGGTGGAGAAAAAGAGAAGTATGTGAGATTGAATGATGTGCTGGTGGTCTTCACCTCATTAGGACCTCCCTGGTGTCTTTGATAGCTACTAAGGGCCATAGGGTGAAGTGATGGAGATCGAAGGATTGAAGCCTCCTGTCCCCTCTCTGGTTCCTTTCCCACCAAACATTTCTTCTCTTTTTTATATATAATATCAATTTATATCATTTATAAAAGATTATCAGGGCGTTTTCTTGCCAGATTCGCTTGTGGCACGCAAAAAAAATAAAAACAGATGCCGAAACTATCGCTGCTGAGCGCAAGCCGACCGCGCATGCTCTGTCTGAACAGCCCAGTTGGTTAACAAGGACGCCGAAAGAAAGCAGGCAGTGCTTCGTGGTGCTTCTGCGTCCTGTGTGTCCCCGCCGTTACCCTCTCCTGTATCTTCCCCTTGCTCTTTTTTTTAGACATTTTCTTCTCAGCCAGGCTCCCCAAAATGTTTTCATTGCTTCTCTAGAACCTAGTAGTCCAGCAGTGAGAGCTGACACAGTGGTCTGATTTGTCAGGGTCAGTGTGATCCATCAGATCCATCAGATCCATCAGGCCAATACCAAGGACTCCTGAGGGACTGGTCCTTTGTTTGGCTAAGCTGCTGACGGAAGCGAAGCCTCTGTCGGGGAAGCCATTAAGAGCGCAGCAGGCCCAGAAAAATGAGCCGCCCTTGTCACTCCACATCAGGAGCTTGGCCACGGTCGCAGATTCTGCTCAGACGCCGTCACATTTAACCGCTGTTTGTCCAAGCCTTTGAACTAGGGACAGCTAGATAGCTAGATGAATGAGCCGATGTGTGAAGTGGCTGTGGGGCGCTTCAGGTTGGCTCCCAGTCTTGGATTGATGGTTAGTGGTGGTTTGTTATCTAAAGTTGGGGCGTGGAAATGATAGGTGAAGAAGGAGTGATGAGGGTGACTTCAGAACTTGTTCCATAGCAAATTCAAGCGGCTGTGTTGGTATGGGCATGCTGTCATAGGTACTGGTGAGAAGATGAAAGATGATCCAGGAAATACACTTTGAGTTTGAAGAAAAAAAAAACATTACACAATGTTGGCTTGCATGTATTTGCGTTTCCAGATGACAATCAATTGTGTTGCGGCAAAAGGTTAAAACTTTTTGCCGAACAACACCTGCATTTTGTTGTTGGAGCCCCCTGCGTCAGCATGCCTGGTGTGCCAACGCAGTGGTCTCATTGAAGTGAATGAGGCACTGTTTTGTTTGGTGGTGGTTTTTTACGCAGTGCTAATGCTGGTCTGAACATGGCCTTAAGATACCACTATACTCCATCAGAAGTACTTGTTGGACGGTCGAACAGCTTCAGAAACCCCCTTGCCACACCCTTCTGGTATCGGAATTGGGGGGATGTGTCTGAAAATTTCTGTAACTTTCTGAATCCGACATAAGACAATCCTTTATTCATCCACCAGAGGAGAAATTCGGGTGTTACAGCAGCACAAAGACAGATATAAATACAGATAAATAGAGAAACTTAAAGTAAAATAGATCTATTATAAGTATATAATATAAAATAAAAATGAGAATAGAATAAAATAGAAACCATACAACAGCAATTAAATCAAAACTCAAACTTAGTACAAAAGCAGTACACATATGGTACAACGGTTGTTGTACATGAACAGTGCATTACCATCTCAAGCAATTCACACCCACTTCAAGCTGCAATTGGCTAGGTGTGTGGCGGTCACCCCGCCTTCGAGTATTGCCGTTTGTAACAGCTATAAAGACTTATAAACACACGCCTTCAGATGTGTTATGACAACATGTGGAGCAAACTAGTTAATTTCTAGCTTAACCTAGTCCTCAGAGGTGGTAAAGCTCTTAGTGGCCAATTAACCATTTTTTTCCTGTTTTAGGCATCAGTTTCGAAAGCCTTTGCCATTCCATTCCTCTCCCATTTGTTAATGACTCAGCATCCTCTGTGCACATTGTCTCCTAACCCACCTCTTACTCTCTCTTTGTTCCATGACAGAGATGGAACAGCTCCACCTTGCGTGTCATGGCCTCAGACTAAACATACTCTTCTGGTGTTGATGCATCAGTGTAGCGGCTGCCTCTAACGATGGCCAACTTATCTCATTAGAAAAATAATGATTTCACTGGCTGCCATTCCCACAGATAGGCCCAGTATTTGTCTTAGGCTCTGTGTCCTACATTGAGCTGCTGGGCCCAGGGATTGGTTGCCACGGCCGTCATGCCTGCCTGTCGTATATCAGCAGCACTGCCACCATCAAGCTCCTGATTTATGGCTGTTTATCTCTTCAGTCACCCCCCTACCCCACCCTCCAACAGATGGGCTCTGGCTATTTACTCAGGGAGAGAAAGGTCCCAAACCGATTGAATAAATACAACAAACAAGAGGTAATCATGGGGAAGTTGGTTGTGATTACAATATATTGGTCACCAGAGAAAATGGAGATTGATCCTTCCCTGTTGTTTATCAGGTGTGACCTGATCATGTGTCCTAGATTAATCTGGCTGCGTTAGGTTTCCCTCTTATCTTAATTACTTTTTCCGCTTCAGTATGTGTGGACAGTCCTGGTCATTGTGAGATGACATGATGGTACTGCATACATTATGGTTATATCCCACATGTCCCCTGATATGATTTATGTTTATTAACAATGTAATTGTGAAAACATTCCTTCAGCTGTCATGTTCTACAGGGTTGTCACCTTAAATCTCTGTAAGTATATTCAAGCTCTAAATCTCACTGGTTGTCAGATCTTCACTGAGAAAAAAAACACATTGCACCATAAATTGTCTGTTACAGACTTAGAGGGGCTCTAGTTGATTTCTGAGTCTCTGGAGAAAGGCCTTAAGTAATAACCCAACAGTATCAATTTTTCAAACCAGTCCTACTATATTGTTGCAGATTTTTCAGTACCTGTAAGTATTAGTTTTTTCTTTTTTCTCAGTTTGATGGATACAAACCAGATTTTGACCCTTGCACCTCTCGATCATAAATTATGATTCCTGGTTTATGTTACACATAATCTGAAGTTGAACGCTTTGAAAATTATTGTGGCCGCAAGCACACAGATAATAGTGTGTAACATCCTCCTCTACATATTGCATTCCATAGAGACACATTGATACGCCATACAGTGGGATTTATATTTTCTCAGGATTAAACCATGATAAACATTTCCTCTCAGTGCATATGAGCTTAAATACACACCGTTATTCACGTGGAGACGTCTCTGTCTGTGTTTCTGAAAGTATCAGAAAAATGTCTCCCATTCAGATATTCTTGTGAGGAGAATTTAATTTGTCAGCACTACGCAGCTAACTAATAAGAATAAAGTACAGATTGACGTTGGTGGGCTCCATAATGAGGTAAACTCAGCCAGTCGTCACGTCTCACTCATCTACTGAGAAGAGCCACGGATGCCTTATCTCGACTCCGATTAACCGGTGATGGAGTGTAAAGGATCCAGGCTAATTATGACCACTATAGCACCAGATGTGTGTAAAATAATAAAGTGGAGCTTTAGGAGTTGATGAAATTTGTTTTTTTTTAATGTTTTTCTTTTTCAACAGCAATGTTCACTTTATTTTAAGTACTATTTTTCTGTACTTTTATTTCTTAACGTACTAGTACATTATTTACTATACTATACAGTATGTTTAAGAATCACTGTTGGCTGTCTTGTTAGACAGCATGATAACACAATAACAGATTGCGTTCTTATTGCTCACTGTTTGTATCTACAGTATTCGAACAGTGTTCACTCATGGTGGTTAGTATGGAAGGAAGAGGTCTGAACAGCCAGACCCAGTGTGTTCTGCTGGGAGATGTATTCCCCAGCTACCCCCTCTGCTCTAACTCAGCCCACACTGAGAGACAGAGAGAAAAGGAGAGAGGTCAAACACATCTGGAGCCGATATTTAGGATGGACGAAGGATCTCTTTCGGACCTGCAACCTGGTTAAGATCAGGTCGACCAGTCCATCTTGGCACTCTTAAACAGCTCTTTTCTGGAAGTGGTCCACAAGTGGTTTCTGTTTGTGACAGTAATTGTGTTTGGTAATGATGATTTAGCCCAGTGCTTGTGTTAAGTGTGGATCAGCACTTGGAAGTTACAGTGTTAAATACAAATGTCAAGAATTTTTTACTAAAACACCTCTGCCTCTCAGGTTTTATTTGTTATTTTGTTTATCTTCCAGTCCCACTTCACATAGCATGTGTTTCAGTCTATACCACTCCTTTCGACTCCCACACATGTTGCGTATATTATTATAGCAGGCCGGACCCTCCTCACATCACCAGCAGCCCCTCTAGCTGGCACAGACAGGCGGGCGATGAGCAGGAAGGAAATGACATCATGGCATTTTTGATTTTAGGCTTGGCACAAGGCACCAGTGAATTATTTAGGCTGTATAATGTGAATTCATGGAAATATAGATAGGATATATATATATTTTTTTTAATGATGTGGCATTAGATTGATACACATGGCTGGTTGTGATTATGAACTAAATGTGGCAGACAGTAAATTTAAAGCTGTTTCATTGATTGTGTGAGGCTGAGAAGTTTCATTTTGCACTTAAAGCTTCCCTTCTTAACCACAAATTGAGCGTAATTAAGTCATTACACAATTACAATACAAATGCTTATTTTCACTTCTGGTTATTTAGTGTGGGTTTTGGGCTACACAGATTAGATTTTTCTGCGTTTTGTGTTACGTTTATGATTTATAGGTATTGCAGACCTGCTGCTATTTGTTTAGCTGTAGTCACAGAGAATACAGATGTCACTCAGATTGACTTAGGAAAATACAGAGCAGCCAAAACATAAAGTGGAAATGTTAACCCAATAACGCTGGATAAACAGTCAGCGGAGAGGCGCCAAAGACAACAGAGAGCGAAGGGAAAGTGTCCTGCTGGCATCAGGTTTCCCAGAGTAAGTGTTATTTGAAAAGCAGCTGAAGGGTGACACTCACTCTCCTCCCACCCAATCTCCTTCTCTCCCTCCCTCCCTCCCTCCCTCACTCACTCGACCATCTGTTGTTCCCTCTCTTCTCAGGCTGCTCTAAGTGCCTTGAAACAGCTGTCGGAGCAGGGACTGGACCCGGTGGATGGCCCCATCAAGGTACACGGATCACGCTCTCTCAGCGCTGGATGTTTAACCAATCGGGCCAGTCAGGGTGGACAGATGCTTGTCTAGTGAGGAGCCAGATGTGCGTGTGTGTGTGTGTGTGCCAATCTGGCAAATCCTCAGCACTGCAGACTGGCCCATCATCAGCTCCCTCCCCACCCACACACGTCCAACATTTCCGCTCGACATTTTTCTTCCATAGGAAAGCAACAGTAGGCGTATATATTTACATGAACTACACTCCTGTCAGTGCTCCATACTTTGCATGATGGCTATCACCACCATGACAGAAAAGAGGGCTTTCTCCACGTACTGTACCCCCTCCCTTCCCGTCATTCCCTATCTCCTCCACGACGTCGAGGGGAGGGAAGGAAGGAGGAAGGACAACAGCGGAGGGTGAAGTAGGAAAGTAGGAACGCTGTGGGGGTTTTTTTGGAAACCAGGGAGGAAATCAAGCATTTCTGGGGTATTTTCATAGTAGGTGTGCCCTGGGAAAAAAAAGTTTAGGCAGGGCTGTTTTCTTGCAGCCCCGTGTCATCTTTAGTGAGACAGAGGAAAGGAACAAAGAGAGGAAAGACAACCGCAGCGTTATAACAACTTCATTTACGTCACCATCAGAGAAGAGGGGCAAATATGGCAGTAATTGCACTTTCACCTGAGCAGTTAATCGCTCATTTCTCGCTCCAGTCTTTCCTCTCTCTGTCTCTAAAACTCATTAAACTCGACCGTACTTTGCTGTTAACACATTTTTGGTCATCGAGCTTCAGATGATTGCAGTTATCAAAATGAAAATACATGTCTTTCAGCAAAATCAGCTGCTTTTCTTTTGGCTGCACCCCCGCACATGAATCTCCTTTCTGATAAAAACCACAGAACAGGAGCCACAGCTGATCAGTTAGTGTGAAACAGATTGCAGTCAAGGACTTAAGTGTCTAGACTAACAGTAGCAGCACTTTCAGTTTCTCTGGAAGTTTTCTTTCACAAGAATCACTCGTTTTTTGAAAGAATCATTAAAGACAGAGTGAATCCTGGTATCTTCCTGAGGAACACGTAGAACAAATTACCAACAGCAGGACTGATTAATAGCAACGTTGCTCGGGTCCTTGGACAAAACCTGCCCTAACACAGTTCTATTTGTCTTTTCAGACCACTGAACCATGTGGGAGGGAGGATGGACATTAAACAGACTAACTCAGGCACCACCACTCAGGTCTGCAAGGATTCAAAGGCTGTCGTCTAGGAGCTGACAACCCCAAACCTCTCCTTTTGGCATACACAAATCTGACAAACCCCACCCCACCCTTCACTCTGACGTCCCATAACCTATTACCCTCAGTGTCCCCAATGCCCACAATTCCCCCACCCTCTCTACCCGCCCCCGCCCCACCCCACGATTGCCACTGTATCCTGCAAAACCTGTCAACATGCAATAGGGTGGATGTGCACCGAGAAATGACAGACTAAAACACCATTACCTGAGTCTATGTGAAGACAACGCTATCTTAACACGTTAATTGATGATTTCAGTCAAAATTTAGAGGACAAAAACTAAATACATGGAACATAAACTAATGAGATAAATGCATGGTACTGTATGAAATCAAGGGAAATCCAAAGTGATACACTGCATAGACAATTTTCCCTTTGGATCAGTGTCTGCCTTTGGTATGGTTAAAACAAATATGTACATCATGCCATTGAAATACAAAAGAAACATTTTAGGGGAGAAACCAACTTGCGTATAGTAGCTTATTTTTTCGGGGGTATTATGTTTCCGTTTTTTTTTTCTTTTGTTATTTTATTAATCTAACAATGCTTGAGTACTGTATTTAAAATTAACCAATGCCAGTGCTGTGAAAGTTGTAGTTGTTGTCTTCATATATAGTCACCCAGCTTACCTTGTATGCTGACATAAAAAAAGAGTTCATCTATCTATATGGATGTGTATGACTTGCAAGAGTATCATATTCCGAAAAATAACACAGAAAAAGTTTTTTCATGTGGACAAAAAGGACAAAACTGATGTTAGCAGTAATCAGTAGAAGTGTTGACCACCCAGGAGGGAAGGTTGGACTAACCTTTACTTCCTAAAGGGGTCTAACTTTCTCGTTTAACATGACCCCACACTGGCATAGCATCACTGGAGCATCACCTGACCAACAGTGGAGGCAAAGGGCACAGTTGTACTTTTTATCTAGAAAAAGAAGCCAGTTGCGATAACAGCGGCTAGTTCTTAGCTCACATTCTCTAATGCCAGTCAACTTTTAGCGTAAACTTCAGAGAGTTATGTACGAGTGTGACTGCATGTCCTCCAGTGAATGAAAAGTCCTCTCCATTCCAGTGATTTTGTGTCAGTGCCCCCTCCCCCTCCCACACACAGTTTTGTCGATCACATCTACACCCATTGTGTGTGTTGTATTGACCCGTCAAGGCATCAACTGGGTGCTTTTAATGCCTACTTTCTGGAGTGCGTCTTTTGAGCGGAGTGAGCCTGCGTTGCGATTCGCAGACACCCTCCCCTAATGGCCACTTTGAATCACTTTGTTCACTGACATTGAGGACGTGTCTTCTTCTTCGCTGTGAGTGCAATGTGTAATAAGGCTGTTTCTGTTACTGAAATGCAGTAAAAACGCCTCAGTTCATGTGGGAAAAAAAAATCTGTTTCTTTGTCTTTATTTTCTCCTCCAAACAGGTGTAAACACAGCATCTCACTCCAACTGCAAGTAGCACTGTTTCTTAATTAAATCTACTACTTCTCACATTTTCTAAGAGCATATGCTGGAATGGAAATTGCATTCAAGTAAGTGAAAATAATTAACACGGTGATGACATTAAATAGTAAATAGACTGTACCACTCAAAGCACTTCACACTATATATCACATTCACCCACTGATGGCAGGTGCCAATTGCTCATCAGTACAAAGAAACTAATCACTCACACACCGAAGGCACAGCCCTCAGGAGCAATTTGGGGTTCAGTATCTTGCCACACTTCGACACGTGGGCTGGGGGAAGCCGGGATCGAACCGCCGACCTTACGATTAGTGAACAACCCGCTTTACACTTCCATGCCACAGCCGCTGTAGAGCATTAACCAGAGCGTATAGTGTTGACGAATAAACAGGCTGCGCGCCCCCCCCAAACCATCTGTTTAACACTTCAAGGGCAGTTTAACAAAATAATCTTAACTCAAGGTCTATTTACTAGCTTATTCCAGTACTTTCAACCATATCTAACAAGTCTTCAGCAGTGTGGCAGCAGTATGGACCTTGTATAGGATAGTATAGAACTTCAATAACGTGATGCGTTTGAAAGCTCCTCGAAAAGCGGGTAGTAGGTGCATTTTGAGTTAAGATTATTTTGTGAAACTACTTTTCCCAATGTCAAGAATGAGCTTTTACACTCACTCCAAAGCCAGTTTGGAAACAGTTTTCTGCATCTGACACAAAGTCTTCCCTTAGCTTTTCATTCTCAGAAATCACAGCTCAACTGAGATTTTACTTGAGAGAATCTCTGCAAGAAACACAAAGTATTTCTCAAATAATTCTTTTCAAACATCTCAAAGAGAAATAGACTTCACATTGTCCTCATAAATAACATTTATTGTATCATTAAAGTTTACCTCTTAAATGCCTATGCTACTGCATTCATTAGTCATAATGACTAATAAAATTTAATGAGCAAATTACACCAAATTGGGTAGTTGTGCTCCAACAAAAAACCAAACGTGCACTAAAAATTGTAATAGTGTTATTCCAACTCTATTCATAACACATTAACATTATCTACTGCTTTATCTAACGCTATAGCATGTTGTATGAGTTTATACATCATCCTCCAACCACAAGATTTATCTGCAACCCTAGCTCACCATGGTTTCTCATCTCTCAGTAGTCTCATACAGTATCCCTTATCTTAAAGGATAAGTCTGGGGATATTATTATATATTTTTTTTTTACTGTCAGCAAACCCTGTGAAAAGACCAAAACCAATAATGCAGAAGTCCATCTCAGTACTTTTTGACTTTCCTACCTTGTCTGCAGCTCTCAGCACACCCACTGATTCCTACAGAAAATGTAAATCTTTAAAGGTGCGATTTGTAAGAATGAGAGTTTAAAACATTCAAAAATGAATAAAAATTATCAACAGAATGTGAATAAATAACAGTTTTGACCTATGTCAAAATGTATTCTATGTATTGTGTTGCAGAGATATCTATTGAAGTTAGCATGCTAACCAGCTAGCCCCGGCCCATCCTGTCTCGTAATACCACTTTGTACCTCAAGAGGCGATAGTCCAATAGTATAGCTCACCCCAAACCCCCCAACCCTATAGTTTCAGCTGGAAGAAGTGTGCGAGCTGAGTTTTCTACGTTACACAAGCTCTCTTAGCTTTTTTTTTTGTCTAATAAAAAACTCACAAAATGTCAAGAAAGGAAATATTCTTACACCTATTTTCCTTATTAAACTGAAAAATACAACCGTACACCTTCTGAATTCACTTTTTCTCTCTCACCGAACTAAGACCAGCTTAATTGCCTTATTAACTCATTGTGAAACACACTTCATTCAATCTCAAAGACAGCAAAACGAAACTGACCAAAACTGTCTTGGTTAAGTCTTTCCCCTGTTCCAACAATCACAAACTCTGGTTTGGTCGAAATAAATCCTTAATTCACAGAGTTAGAAATGAAAAATATTCTGGCTCTACACGCTGTCGCTGCCTCTCTGATGCCCCGACCCCCTCTCGCTCCTCTCCCATTTGACGCCTCTCCTGAACCCACCGTGTCTTCATCGTCCGCCGGAGTCAGAGTCCTGGTTGGAGCTGCTGTAAATCACCTCTGTACTGTATTCCCTGTCGTCACACTGGCTTCTGTCGGTTCTGGTCCGGCCGTGTTCACTGGGAGGCTGCTGAGCCCGGTACTGTTGCCCGCTCAACCAGCTCCAGTTCCGCCAGCATTCCCCATTGTGTTGCGCCTGTGAGCGTTTGTTGCGGACTATTTTGAACCGCGGATTAATACACGCTAATGAATATTTACAGCAGCAGGACAGTGTATGCACCCATGTTTACCATAATGAAGGAGCATGTCACCCACAGAGGAAAAAGCTACATGTATATCAGGCTTTGGCTACGCAGACAATTCTTGTTAGTAGGATCAATTAACTAGGTGTTGGTCTTTTCATGGGATTTGTTGACAATAAGAAAAATCTAGAATATCACCAGATTTATCCTTTAAGTCGTTCCTCTGCAGCATTTTCGGGACATTCTGCTGGTTTGCCAACAGTTTCAGCAGTTTCATGCAGCCCAAAATGACAAATCACTTTCTGTGGACAAAGACGCCGTTTCATGTTGTCCTTCACTCGTGCTATTTGAAGATCTAGCTTTAAAAATGAATAACTACAACTATTGCAATGTCATGACATCCTGTTAATTTATACTGGAAACAAACCTCATTCTGTAATAATCATTGCCTCTTAGTGAAGGAAAAATGCAGTTTTTGTTTTCCAAATAGAGACACTTAATCTTTAACTTTATCACTCTCAGCTGGACTGATAGCACAATGATAAGTTGTGTTCACCTTATCTATCACATACTTGTGTTGCATCATTCCATCACCTTTACTTTCTACATGTAACTCCACCACCTGTGCTGTCCTCCAGCACGCAGGCTGCCTCTGCATCACCAAGCCCACTCTGCTCTCTCCCATTAGTGAGATGAATGAGCGAACGGGACAGCGGTGGTCTAATTCAGCTTCACTGACTAATGGTTTCAGCTGGCAGCTACATCTGCTAGCCATTGAGGAGCGCCAAGGCTGTTCACACACATTAGCAGCAGATCTCTATTCCAGAAGCTTGTTCAGGTAGTGGCTGACCAGCTTGAGGCCGTGTTAGACCCAAGATGAATTGCCTTGCTCTGACCAGCCAATATGGGAAGTGAACCTTACTGCCCAAAATAGAACAAAATCAATGGGGCTGTGGCACTTGTCCGTGCCATGCAAAAGCAAATGCCAGAGTCATTGATTTTTCCGTTTGAATTATGTGCCATCAACCCCCCTTGAAGTCCTCTAAATTAGAGCTGTATTAACAGGAGGATAAAAGAGTGAGGGGAATCCTATAGATGTTGATGAATGTCCAAGCAACGATTCAAGCCAAAAATCCTAATAGTTTTCTTTCTTGGATGAGTCAAAAGCATTTTTGTAAAGGCCTGTTTCACACTTTAAGGCCGTTTTGAGCTACACGGAGTCCTGGAGTGGTTGGACTTTGTGATGATTGCTTCTGTACACAGAGGGATCGAAACTGTCAGTACAGCTCTCCCTCATATTAGAACTAATCTGCCGCTGAGCAACTTTATCCAGCCCTGATTAGTCATGGCAAAGGAGCACTGCATGCTGTGGGCTGAAGCTCTGACATCTCCGCGCTTCTCTGTAATGCACAAGGAGGTTGGAACTCGCAGCGAGCAATCAGAGTCTGGAGCATGGGTGTATTTTCTGTCAGCCACCAAGAAATCAATTTGTTCTGTGAAGAGATGAGTGTCTGCTATCACACAGATAGATGTGTGGAGGATCACTGAACTCCCAGACTCCATTTTAGATTCAACAGCTTTAAGTTTTTGAAGGTCAAACTTTGTTAGATGAGTGAATTAGTTCAGTTCAAATAGATGAAAAAAACCTACTTTGTTCTTGAGATCTGGTTTCTAAACCATAATGCTGTTAGTCAGTGGACATTTTTAATGGCAGATATATTTTCTGTGCGGTCAGAGCTTCACCAGCTCTAACAGGCATCTAGAAAGCTGAGTTTTTGGTATTGAGACACATACCTAAATTGGCATTTACAATCTTTGAGCGCTGCGTTGTCAGTGTTGGGGCTCAATCCTGAGTCAATTTTAATGACTCAACTCAAGGACAATTTATCTGTTGGTAACTGACAATAGAGAAATGGCAGTGATGAGGGAAGGTCTGAAACAGGACTCAAAAAGCTTTGATATGGCTGTTTGTGTGACCCAGATTTAGATATACAAAGCTCAAGCTTTCAAGCCTGAACTCATGACCTTGGTATTCCTAAAATGTTCTGCAGGGGAAAAACCAGACACCAAAAACAGTGTGTTTTTTCACATTTAATTTAGTAATGTACCTTCTGCACATAAACAGAAAGATTTCTGGAGAAGAAATATTAATCATGTTATTGTTTTTATTAGGCCTAAAAATAATCACATTTAAAGTCCCACCCCACTCAAAAATATGTTTTGCTTATTGTCACTTCACTTGATGTTTGACCTTTATTGTGCAGAATGATGTACATGCAGAGTTTGACACTAGGTTTTTTTCACATTCATCTGCTAAAGAGGGAACCTTTCTCTGTGCTCACCTTAAATCAAGGTTTAAGACCTGGACACACCAGCAGGATTTTGTGACATCACAACTAGTGTAGAAGCCAATCATGGTCCAATATGCAATTTACAAGTGTGATGCAGAAACGTGAAGCCTCCAGTGCACATGCACTGAGAATATGGACTTAACGGTAAAGTAGGAGTCATCTCGTGTCTAGTTAAACTTTTGAAATTAAATATATTTGCATATTCATAGATTCTGGATTTTTCAATGAGGGAGAATGATTTTAAACAAGTTAATTGAACTTTATTGTTGAAAAACCATATGAGACATAAATTATTATTCCAGAGTATTTGTATATGTCTAAAAAAATGTCTGGAGGGAATCTTTGAAGATACCAAGTCTAAAAATAAGTCTTTAAAACCACCAGGATTACATGCTCCTCTGGGTTTTCTCAAACCCACAGAAATGTGTTAAAAATGCATTTTCATTAAGCTTAAAACAAGTCTGTTTTTCAAGCTCAACAACAGCCATGTATAACTTGTAATTTCAGAATATGAACAGCATCTTAGGTCACTAAAATCCCCAAATTTTCTGACAAATACCAAGGACGTGACCTCAAAGGCAACTACAGCTATGCACAGAGTACAAACAACTCAGCACTTTGAGCATTGAATCCAAATCTAGCTCATGATCTTAATGTGATACTTAGCTGACACCAACTCCTTCCCTTTGGAGAAGTAAAAGGTCAGGGTCAGCTACATAACTAGCTCCAGTAGAAATGGTAGGAGTTTCATTGCTGTTTCCAAAACTGGGTTTTAACCCAGGTAGTACCATTGATGGATGTTTTTGCTAACTATTAGGGCACCCAAGCCCTGCATTATTTTTATTCTGTATGAAGTTGAATGAAAAAATGTAATCCACTGCTAACCTTTCTGATATTCACAACATGACAACTCTGTGCATCCTCTTTCCTTTTTAGTTATTTACAGTGTGACTGTCGGACTCTTGGGAAAGCCGTTCTCTTAATCATATGACTGCTTGTGCTGTACATATAGTGTATTTACTCACAAAGGCAAATGGCTCTTTCCCTCTGTAGCCGACACCCATATCTAAAGGCTGCCTGACTCACGGTGTGGCACAATGTGGGAGGATAGTGATACTGATACAAGTCAAAAGAGTAGTCATAAAGAGGAGAAAAGGGCTGGGTGGGTGTCATCTTAACAATGGAAACGGTGTTCAAGCAGTTAATCAGAATTGCAGAAGATCCTCTTTCCTGTCACTGTGGTGATCCACAGCATGCAGAGTAACAAATACTAGCCACTAATACGAGTGATGAATTTTAATTGCAGCTTGGGTCGCCAGCATTACAAAGAAGAGTGTGGGTGTAAAAACACTGACGGTCAGGAGGAGCGTTTTTCCCTGACATTCTCAGGGTTTGTTTCTTTTTTCCTACGAATTCAGGTTGAGATTTCACATGCTATGACTAGCAGCTAATAACGACACACCATTTAATAATCTAAATCACTTTTATTAATTTAAGTTAGGTAGAGACACTAAACATTGGAACCACATTTGCTCTGCTATGGAGCAGTCTTCAGAAAATTACAAAAAAAAAAAGAGGCTTATGTCATACTGTCAAAAAAAAAGGCAAAAATTAAGAGGTAGAGAATTTAGGCTCATCACTGTGACTGAAGAAATGATGCCTATTGGAATGTAGTTGAATTTCAAAAACTCTTGTCGTCCCAAGGGTATATAAAATATTCATACATCAAATATGGTGGAGACAGTCATTTTGGGATACTGGGGTATTCACAACATTAAAACACTTACATTTCACTTTAACTGGACAAGGCGGACAATGGACAGGAGAGTTTTACTTTGGAAAGAATAATGGAAAGCTAGTGTCTAATGCATTTCCCTCAACCACACATCAGTATTGGGACAGCGGTTCACCTGGAGTTACAGCCTATGTCGGGTTTTTTTTTTTTTAAACAAATAATATTGGTAACAGATAAATTTACAATATAAACACCACAGATCTTGAAAATAAAGACAAATTTCTCCCAAAGCAGTACATTCTGAATGTGTCACACATGCTAGTTCAACCCAGGACATTGACTCCCTCGTCCACGTCCACTTGAGAGATTAGTCATTACAGACCTGAAATAACAGGACCATTAAAAGGGACAATGTTGAGTCCCATTACACTGGAAACCACGTTGAAGATTTAAGTCAGCCACAATCTGGCCTTGAAATTTCCCATTTGGAATGCGTAGACTTCATTATCAACATATAAGCTACATGTCTGTAACTTAAGTATTTAACAACAGAATATGGTAAATTTTAAATGGTGAAATATTCATCTTGCTTTGTTTTAAAATGGCAGAAGCAATAACCAGAGCCATGTTAAGCTGCAAACAAAATTCCCGACTGACTGAAAAAGAGCCTCTGCATGGGGAGACGTTGGGTAGTTGCTGTGTTGAACCTTCCTACACAGAGAATGCTGGCAGTGTAGAGAAAAATCAGAAATTACAGTGCATGTCTACAAAAATAAAATAAAAGTGAAAACTTTTTTTTTTTTTTTACTGTTTGTACAGTAACATACTGTATATTTCCACAATGACACTAGATAAGGCTGGTGACTACATTACGTAAATAGTTAATTATTGGATACCTTTTCTGTATGATTTCAAAACTAGTGACACAGAATATAGATGTTGGTTTCTTTAAACAAACTTTAAAAAAAACAAAACAAAGACAAAACAAAGTCAAATAAATCCTTTGTGTAGTACACAGCTTTCTTTGTTCCAGAGGAACAATATGGTAAACCTTTGCATTTTCTCAATGCAAGTGCACCAGTCTAGATTCAGTCTTTCCTTCCTTCCGTCTTCCCCATTTTCATCCTCAGTGGTTGTTTCCTCATGCTTGCAGGTTTATGTGCCTCTGTTCGTGTTACAAACAGTGCCCCCCCCCTAGATCCCGTTCTTCGCCTCATTGTTGTTCATGGCCTCCTTTCTTTGAGCTAGGAAGGGGTACATGCACTTGTCGGCGCCTAGGAACCGGTACATGCACACAATGGCCTCGAAGGGCAGGATGCTGTGGAGACAGATAAGATTAGTGACACAAGATACTCCTGTATAGTTTACTGAGAGCTGATGGAGTAACACGGGAGGGAAAAACTGAAATGACAGGATTTATAGGAAGAAAAACAGGATATTAGAATGTAGGAGGCAGCTCACCTTTTCATGAAGTTGACCATATAGACGATGCGAGGTGTACAGATCATGGGCTGGTCAGTGAGGATGGCCCTCATGGCCTGTTTCACACAGAACTCTGGCTTCAGGGGAGGCAGAAAAGGCTCAATCTCCTTCCTAAATGGAAAGAAAAATATCACACTTCAGTTATTTACAGGCCCAAAATTCAGGGAACTATAAGTGATAGTGATTGCTCCAAAGTGGAGGGACAGTAAAACCAAAAAGGTGCCACCTGCTGACTGTAACTAACTAACAAAGTGAGTATTATTACAGCGGGGGGGTTAGCCCAGGTGCACCTGTTGGTGAGGTTTTCCCCTGGGAAAGTCGCCCTCTTTGTTTAAGCACAGCGCTGACCGATGGCATACAAGTGACTTTATAATATTTTTAACACAAAACAAACCATCAGCTGCTCCTTTGAAGTTCAAAAGGTGTTTGTGAGGCAAGTTTATATGGTGAAAATTGGAGATGACAAACTCATCCCAGGTGCAAGAATTAAAAAAAAGAAAAGGAAAGAAATAACTGCGCACACAAAAACAATTACGCTGGCCAGTGTGTGTTGAAGCTAACCTTATCCTGCAGCCTTTGAACATTCCCGTGTCGACCAGGTAAGGGCACACCAGAGTCATGTTGATGCCATCCTTCTCTGAGGCCTTCAGCTCATGGCTCAGTGACTCGTGGAACCCAATGGCACCGAACTTACTGGCGCAGTAATCCTGAGGGAATAAAGAGAGAACAGGTTAGCCCTGTCAAACTCTGCCCCTGCCCGCACCCAGGGACCACAGAGAACATTATCAAACATGCCCCACAGGCACAGAGGTCTCTCCTTGCTGTTAATGATACAGCCACAAAATCCTGAGCGAGCCTGTCCGCTGTTCTACGGTTTCATTAGCATTCTTCTCCAGTGCATCAGGAGACTGCTCTGCTTGGCGGGAAGGTTTTGATGTGGTTCGCCTTGGAAATAATCTTTTAAAAAAAAGCTTGGGCAAACACAGATGCATGTCGATAAACATGGGGAGGATAAAGAGATTTGACTCTGCCCACATGACAGGCGAGGGCTTTGGTTCCTTGAAATTAATGTGCGTGTCTGAAATCACATTCCAGGAAGCATAATAGGTTAACAAAAACTGACTAAACTTCAGTCCCTTTGAAGGGGGGGACTTAATCATTATGGATGAATGCTTGTACAACAAAAGCAAACGTGCAGCTATAAAAACAAAGGCAAATGGAGTAGTAGTCCCTGTAGATGATCTGAAAATGACACCATTCTCAGCCAAGGGGATAAATGAGAACTCTGTTCTCTGAAATATCAAAATAAAACCCTCTAGGAGGGCTACCAATTTACTCCCTCTGTGGTTATGGGGATAAATTACTCCACTGAATATTTTAATATGCATTAAAATAACAAAAAGAATCTGTACTAGGGGAGGAAAAAAACTATAGGAAGGAAAACCAAAACCATATCCATTGAAAGCTGCTGTGAGCTGAATACTGAGTGAGCACCAAGTTGTCCACAAAGCAGTGATGAAGATGTCTCTATCCCTTGGGGAGCTGTCGGCTCATTCTGGCCCCAGGGCCAGAGCCCAATAGGAGCCCAACACCCCCACTGCTGCAGATAGAGGAATCTATAAGAGGCTCCCCAATGCTCATCTGTGTCCCTTAATTTAACGGCTGGAGGGACAACTAGAGAAAGGGGGCCTAACCTCCCCCGGCCCAGTGTGCTAGCTGGCACGCTGAGGGCTTTGGAGAAAAGCACTGGTTTTGGATGGTGGGAAAGATGGGATGTGTATGTGTTGTTGTGTATGATACTAACCTCCACTCCAGCTGTGCTGAATAAACCCAGGGAGCTGGCAACCGTCACAATGTGACCATGATTCAGCTCCAGCATCTTGGGGAGAAACGCCTTGGTGGTCTGGGGGAAGGACAGAAGAGACAGAAGGGCAAAGAAAAAAAAATAGAGGAAGGTTAGTTCACTTGTGCAGTTTGTCTGTGCCAAAGCCCTTTGATCCTCTCTGCCTCCCTCTCATTCCCCCTCTCCATGTGTTTCTCCCTCTTCTCCATGGTGATGCAGAGAGAGGCGTCTGAATGAGAATTCATAACAGGCACAAAAAAAAAAAAAATAGATTCAGTCTGAGCACTGGAGGTGCAGCATTTGAAAGTATAAAAATACAAATTTAAGTTGGATGTTTTTTCCTTTCTGGTAGGTGTGAATTAGATGTTAAGGGAAAAGAAGGCTGAGGGTTTTCCCCTTTTCAGGTTTTCACTGAACAAACAGGTATGTGGTGTGTGTTGCTGTACAATCTTCTTTTCCCACACATATCTGGTGCCTGTCGTTGGGTCCGGCTCTAAAGACTTGGTGACAACACCAATCATCAGCCTCTCGTCTACCCACACAGCCATGCGCCCTGCCCGAGCAGCAGTCGGCAGAACAATCGAGACGAGCTCGGAGATGAAAGAGTTTCACCGGAGTGCCACGGGAGAGTGGTTCCACCGGCCAGTCCGATGAGAGTTAGTGAGGTGGTGAGAAGAGCAACCCCGCAGAGGAGATTCAAAGAGAGCGAGAGAGAGTTAACAGTTACAGCTGATTAACCTATGGGTCCATTCTTCATTCGGCCCGTCTGCTGACTTTGGACACAGCATGAGCCAATCAACAGGTGTGACATGTGACGGCAATGATAGGAACTGACCAATCACTCTCCCACTAGGAGGTCTACAAACAACCAGCAGGCCTTTTGTTGGTAGCACTGCTAGATCTACTCAAGTCAGATGTGCGCTGCCATAGTGAAGAACAATGCATGTAGCCGACAACACTCTTTTAAAATGTCACTGAGGTTGAAAATGAAAACACCTTTATATATCACAATAACATGAGATTCCCAATGGTGCTGAAACACAAATTGATTAAAGTATGTAGGCAGAGAATTCATCGATTGCAATTTTGACAAGTAAAAATACCCAACTTTTGCTGGCTACAGTATGTAATGTAAAAATGTAAAATGCAGTACCTCTGTTTTTTTTGTGAGCAATTTTAAGACATCACTTTAGGTTCTGGAAAATTGGGGTGAGCATTTGTTATTACTTTTGACAGTTTCATTCCAAGCTTCCAATAATTCTGTGGTTATATAAATTAAAAAGGTAACAGTTTCATTGGTTGGTACAGTATGTAAGCTGGGCCAGAGAAATGATCCAGCCTCCTTTGTAAACATTTGCTGGAGGGGCGCACAGAGAGTGCATGGTACCAGGTAGTACAGCCATGAAACCATTGGCAGGGGAGGAAAAGCCTCATTAAAACTGCATCCAGAGATTAACTGCATCGGACCTACTGACTTCTAGTGTAATCTCTGCTATGCTTTATATCTGTATTTTGACAACTTTTTGTGAGGTGAATAAAACTGGAAGCAAGTAGTAAGATGTATGCGGAGAAAGGCTGGCATTAGGAAGATGACGTCACCGTTTTGGAGTTTATTCTATAGCCAGGTACAGTGTAACTGATCTGACTCCGCTCCAAACATCTGCACTTTTTTTCAGGACATAAATTTTCAAGTTGCTGCAATATTCAATTCATCGAATGATGGGGCCCCAAAGGGAGGGAGCGAGAGAACACGAGCCCTGGGTAAAAGCTGAGAAAGGCCTCTGCAAGCCAGAATGGCAGTGGATGAGGGAGAAAGTTGCGTGCAAATGAAGCATTAACTTAAGATATGCCCATACCTGACTGGAGCCAAAGTTTCCCACTCCCACAGCAACTTTTTAGAGAGCCGGGAATGACTTGATCTGGCACAATACCCTACGGCGAAAGCCAACACTCAAGATACAACTGGACAATTCTGCTGAGTGGTCTGAAAATAACTGGAACTGATGGAGGAAAGGCTGATTCCCTCAGCTGGAGGACGGGGCTAAACATGAACAAACGTCCCGTCTCTCTCCCACCCTCCACAATGTCCTGCTTCTCATGGCAGCTCTGGCATGTGGGTATGACCCCCGCTGACCTCTCAGACACAAAATGTGTGAAGGCAACCAGGGGCTCGTGTCTTACATCAGAGCTGCCGTAATTGGGTCTCAACGCTCCCTTGTTCCGCTAAATTACCCGCTGACACAGTCGGGCCTCCTTTGCCTATGTGGGGGTGCTTTGCCCGCTGCACCCCCTAATTGGTGCGTGCCCCCAGGAGCATT
This sequence comes from Siniperca chuatsi, assembly GCF_020085105.1. Classification (NCBI taxonomy): domain Eukaryota; kingdom Metazoa; phylum Chordata; class Actinopteri; order Centrarchiformes; family Sinipercidae; genus Siniperca; species Siniperca chuatsi. Next base: position 14,266,676 of record NC_058060.1, read on the forward strand.
TAAGCCACACAAAGCTTCTTGCAGCTGGGGTGTCAGGCTGCATTAGTGCTAGTGCCTGACCAACAGGAATATGAACAAAATATTGGCCTTTGCGTAGGAACAGATGGCCATTTAATTGGGCTGACTTCTCCCCGGACGAGAGAATGAAGGAGAGAGAGAAAAACGCCCGAGCTCAAGACCTCGTCTGATGCTACACCAGATCATGGAATTTGAGTAGGTTGGGTTTACTGGTCATCTGGAATGATGGATGCAGATTGGTCATGTTGTGGTGGCCATGCTAGTCTGTAAGCCTCTGCTACAGTTGACTAAACCTCAAACCCCCTGCTGGTTGGACTAATGGAATCCAGTTTACCTGGAAAGCAACCACATCAATAGGCCAGGGAGGAAGTAGTGTCAATGCACTACAAACACCAAGAATCCCAGCATCCAATATAACGTGTCACCAAAACTAAATTGATGCAAACAACCCAATTAGTTCACAATGATCTTAACTTCTGTACATTTCGTCACTCACTAATAATTTTAACTGATCACTAAGAGCCATTAGAACTCCAATGAACTCCAACTCCAATTATTTTTAACCCACTTTTTTTTTTAGATGTGTTCTATGACTAATAGCTCTGTAGCTTTAAAAGCTATGTATGAATGTAGTAATAGTAGAAACAAACACTCTTTGGTTCCAGCTACTCAAATGTGAGGATTGGATGCTGTTTTTCATTATATGGTAGTAAATTGAATATCTTTGGTTTTTGGACTGTTGGTTCAGATAAATCCAAAAAAATTGAAGACATCACATTGGGCTCTGGGATAATTTCCCATTTTTCATTATAATGTAATTGGCAGATTAATAGATAGATAATGAAAATAATTGTTAGTTGCAGCCTTAATCCCATCCCTTGAGATATGAACAGGTACATGTATAGGGAGAGACTGAACATGGGAGTAGTCATGGCTAGCTCCAATGAGGGGTACAGGTGCACCAGGCCTGAGGAGGAGCCCATATAAAACCAGTCAAGTAGGACCCTTCTGCCTGGCTGCCTCCTTTCTCTTGATACAGCAGGAATGCGGCCTGCGGAACTTGGCTCCTGTCGCCTGGCATCTTGTCAAGCTGATCCACAGACAAGAAACCAATTGTCAGATAAAGTGGGTCAGCAGCAGCTTACCATTACCCTCTCGCCTTGCCTGTGGATGGAACGGCACTGCCTTCCTTCCTCTTTTCTTTCCTCTGCTCTTTTCCCGCCATATCACTGTCGAGCGTTCTGCGCTTTCATGTAATCGCACAAGAGGAGGTACAATTTCCACAAGAGGGGGAATTACTGCTTATTGTTCATAACAACCACCTGTTGGATAACCAGCTCAAGATGCTGAGGATGATTTCCTTTCATGTCATTCCACTAGACACACACTAATCCTCAAACGCAAACTCTGGTGACACTTGAAATGAGTACACTTTCCCCATCCCTGCATGACTAAAAACTGAGGCTCAAACATCACAAAACGCCAGCTGGACTAATCAAAGCATCATCAAACAAATGAAATGTTATGACCCCCTGTCTCATGAAAACCTAAAGGGAGCAAGAGACTGAATCATGGCTGTTTGTCTGTGTGTGTGTGTGTGTGTGTGTGTGTGTGTGTGTGGCAGAGCCGGATGAACAGAGCTGGCCTCCATGACTGCCATGCAGCTGCACCCACTGCCTCCAAAATCAGGTTGGGAGGAGTCAGAGGGGCCTGTGGAAGAAGGACAGAAGAAGTGTGGGGTCTGAGCTGGGCCGGTCTGGCAGACACCCACACACATGCTACGATTACCATCCGTTTCCTGTTCATGTCTCCATCCCTGCCTTATTCCCACTACACTGTCCAACAAATGAGAACTTGCATGAAATAAAAATCTTCCCTTTCTTCCTCTGGACTCTGGCCTTCCCTTTTCTTATTTTACACTCTGTGGTGCATTTTAGATGTAGGGAAAGCTTTGAATCTGTTGCTCTTGAGAAACTGGGTGTTTGGGAAATTTCAATAACTGGCTGCGATTAATGCAGGGAGGCTGAGAAGTTTTGAGGGTTGACATTGCTTCTCTGATGCCTCCCTGATGGCCAAAGTCATTATGATGTTTTGCCAAATATTGCCGCTTGACAAGCTTAATAAGATGAACACACCTCAAGAACCCCAGACTATCTATGTCCACAGCTGAAGCCTAAAAAAATGAGGAATGAAAAAGTGGGGCGAGCAAACCTCTGTGCTTCTGTAAATTAAAATGACAAGAGCTGAATGGCTTTTTGATTTAATCTCAAACTTTGTCTTCAGAAAAGTCAAACTCCTGTTTTGTAATAGCCTTTGTGTCAGCATTCTATAAAAAGCATTGACAGCATGAACCTAAAGAAACAAGGTTTAAAATCCACTTCAAACTTTGTATGACTAGGTCCTTAATTTAAGGGTATTTGTTGAGTCATAAACCACAATTAAGCCATTTTAAAAACCTGTTCAAAAAGGAAAAAACAAATCAAAGGTTTGTGTAATGTACCACCTGCATGCAGAGAGCAACTGTACCGTGTTTGTGTAAGAGAGGAAAGTGGACAGGTCCCTGTTAGTCTAAGCTCTATTCATCTAGCTTGTGTCTTTAATGAACCACATCCTCCATTCTGGCTGTCGCCATTCATTAAGTCCACCTTTCATTTGCACCCCCATCCCTACAGAAACCACGCTGTACAAAGAATATGGGAGAACACAAACACAGACCCCTATTAAAAATCCCAAATCTGCCACCCAGCCACTGGATCCTGACTCCAAACCCTGGATGTAAAAGAACGTGGAGATAGCCAGCAGAGAGGCGCATGAATAGTTGAATGGAGCATCCATTAAGGAGGAAATACACAACCTGTCTGACTGACAACACAAGAGATTTTCATGCTCAATTAGGGAGCTTCACAATCACTGTGGTTTCATGGTATCATTGAGAATGCAGCGCTCTGTAAAAAGAAGAGACTGCCAGAGTAAAATCTGATACACAACAAATCACTGCCTGCCAACAAAATGTGGTGAGCTGATCCGACACAGATCCAACCCACGTACAGAACCCCCCGCTTCCATCACGCAAGTCAGATTTGTGCAGATCTGTGCCCCAAAGGAGAGGAGAAGGAAGGGCTGACATACCATGGGGATCATCACTGATTGGGGGCTGCCAAAGAGCAGCAAAGGCAAGACTTAAAAAGCCAAACCCGTGACTTTCCTCTGGCAGAATGAAACTAAGCGGAGCTGAAATGAAAACATGCAAGGGAACTATTTATGGTCATACTTTCTCAATCCTGGAGGCACACATACACACACCTTTGATTCTTGAGTTTGGCACACAGAAGGAGAAGATTATGAATAGGCATGCAAGTCAGACTGGAAACATTCCTGTGAACCTAGCATCACAGTAAACACATCTGATAACACTGTGCTCATGGAAACTGAGGCAGATATATCAAACCATAATAATGCAAGTCCTGATATCCACATACAACTCAAATTACTCAGAGTTTACTCTTTTCAGCTAAGTTGGCATGCTTAATTGCTTGTGCATCAACTCACCCAGAAGTGTGCATGACAGTTGACCACCATGGTGCGCTCGATCAGCTCATCGGGGCACTCCAGAAGGTGATGGCCAGAGACGACACCGGCATTGTTGATCAGTATGTCCACTTCTCCCACCTCTCTACGCACCTTCTCAGCCGTAGAATACACACTCTCCCGCTTTCCCACATCACACACATAGGTGTAGACGTGCGGCTGGAAAGGAGGGACCTCCTCTACCCCTCCAACAGGTCCTATAGGGGGACAGAGATGGAAACATGGTAAAAGTGATCAGTGAAACAGGCTGGTTCAGGCTTGACAAAATTAGATTGACATTGGTCTGCACATGAATGAATTATTATTCAGGGATTATAATGTATGTTTAGAGATCACTTTTCAGCTAATTGTTGCACACTTTTGTATCAAAAGTATTTATAAGTCAGACTTGTTTGAAAATCTGAGATTGGATGCAAAGATGTCTGTGAGGCGCTGCAACCGTGTCCACTTATCTTGCTATGTGACACAGTTTCAGTGTGTTCATTGTAACACTCTGCCTACGATAACACTGTAGCTAGTATCCTTGAAATACAATTTGCCACTGCAGAAACAAAACAGAATGCGACCTAAGACAAGCGATTTCGCTGACCATGCGAAAAGACTGGGGACATCCTAATTGCTGCAAAGAAAGCAGACTTACCGTCTTTGGTTATAGGAGTGTCCAGTTCGTGGTATATCTGCCGCACCATCTCCGCTGTTTCCTCGTTGCTTTGGCTGTTTATGTCCCATAACACCAGTATCGCTCGTCTCCGGGCGAACTCCTTGGCGAAGAGCCGCCCGAGGCCGCTTCCAGCCCCGGTGATCACGCACACCTGTCCCGCCACGCTCTTCTCCTTTGGCCGCACGACCCATTTCGCCCCGGCAGTTACAAAAGCCCAGAGCACCTTCAAAATGACCACGAAGAACTCCGCAATAATTATCATCATCTTGACTTTCAATCAATTCAAATAAGCAGCGGAGGAAGTGCAGGGAATGTTTCCCTCTTGAAACCTGTTTGCAGCAGATAGGTAGGGTCACACCGACAAACTTGGATCACAGGGCAGGCAGGAAAGTGGCGAAAAAAAGGCGCAAGCAGGACCACAACTTCTGAGTGAAAAGAGAGTTCAGATGCTGCTCAGTCGGAGTCCAGTTGCCGCTATAACGCACGGTTGCATTGATTTATGAGCAGCTACTACGAACTGTGCCTCCTACTTCCTCTGCTGCTCCTCCACTCGTCTCATCCTCTCCCGCATCTCACTCGCTATTTATTCAGTCCACCCATCAGTGCTGGACCCAATAGGACTGAGACTTGAGCGCCTGTCAGAATGAAGCGCCAGGTCCATACACTACACTCAGAGGTGATGTAACCTGAAAGATTTGACCAAACACCATAAACCTACCTATTACATTAAAAACAAAGTTATTTATATAAAAAAAAAAACAGATTAACTATCCTATGGCCTTGATTCATTTCTTGAGAAATCTTGTTTTAGGCGAATCCTATTTTTTTAAGTTAGGAATAGGGCTGGGATTCGTATTTTAGAAACATTGAATATACTGATACCAACAAGAAATTCAGATTTCAAACGTTTACATATCAGGCCATATTCTACAAGTCCAGGTCAGTGTCCATCCATACATGGAAAAAGCTAAACCATCGTTGTTTCTTAAAGAATATCCCGACCTTATGTCATTTGAGCAGTTTTTGATTTGAACGCAATACTGAAATTTAAATCAGAAGTCTGTAGTCTAATACATCTTATCACAGCAATTTACTGGCAATGATCCATTGCGATCTGTTCATTGCGGAAAGTGAAAGTGGAGCGATAAGGTAGGCTACGCAGACAGCCAGAGGTAAAAAAAAAAAGGTTCGGCAATAGAAATCCATATGTTAGGCATAGACCTATATTATTTTTCTCTCAAACTTGAAGGTAATTATGATGGCCTACAGACAGATATGCATTTCATAAGAACAACAGGCGCATCTGGGGGTGCGTTCAATGTGGAAACGTTTGCAACATCTTTCCTTATTTAACGCAGGCTTACGACGTTGTGTAACGTCTTGCAGCAGCCTTTGAGAGGAGTTTGCCGCTGTTTGGTGGGCGTGTCTGGAGGCCAAACCACTGGTGGAAGAATTTTCAGATCCTAATGTAATACCAAAATGTGAATATTGCATTCAGTGAAAGTCATTGCTTCAGAAAAGGCGCCTGAGTATTAACAGCAACATATAGTATTTAAAGTAAAAGTAGGCCAACTTATTCCGAAGGTCCCTTACAGAGCAATAAATTATTGACGGGTATTACTGTTGATTATTTTAATATATTGTCTCTCCATGCTATTTAGCTATTTACATATGCTTTTCATGCAAAATAATTTATTTTGCATATAAAAACATCTGCATTAGATTTTGCAAAGAAGAGAAAAGTAAGCTATAAAGTAACTCATAATTTAAATAGAAAACTGTACTTGGGCATCACCTTTGAATCAAATTGAATGTGAATCTTTAACAGATGCATTTGGTCTTTGAATTCAATATGGCCTTTAAAGTCAGCCTACAACATATTGTTTCTTGTTTTCATAACCTTGATGTGAATCACACTGTCTGTGTTTTACAACCTGAAGGAGATCCAGGATCCAGCGGACAGGTTCAGCAAAGGAAACGTGACCCTTCACGTTCTGTAATCCTGGTCTGCAAAATTAAGTGTTTGCTCCCTCTGCCGGGTCAGCGAGTGCATAACCATCCACCTGTGGCATGGAAATTGGAATGGTAAGTTAACGTCACAAATGTACAGTAGACTATTTCTTATTTCATAACAATTACACATTTGTGCCGAAAATATGGTAACAGTTAATGGATGACAGAATGAACATTTTAAAGTTAGCTTAACGTTAGCTTCAATAATTTGTTGATGAACTTATACGACTTATAAGTACGATGTACTTATACGTACGTATACGACTATACAAATAAAACAAAAGAAAAATGTACCGAGATATGACAACGTAAATTTAGGGGTCATTCAACTAACAGTATTACAAGAGAGCACTCTAGCGACTTGTTGCCGGTGGACATTTACAAGTCAGGCAGCTGGAAGGACAGTCCGTTGCGGTCCTAAATCCTTTAACCTGCACATGCGCAAAAGAAAATTTCTCTTTCTCGGTGGACGCAATGGCGGACGCAGAGTGAGTGTTTGCTGCAGTATTAAAATCTAAACGCATCCAGTGTTAAAATAACCATCTTTGTTAATTTTACATCCAGGATAGATTGTTTAGTTTGCATACGTCATAGTCTTAATAGTATTGTTAACTATAGGCATTCTTATTGTTGTTATGATCACTTTGTAGAGACTTAAGTGTAGCCGTGGTAGTAGTACAACATGGCTGTCTCTTCAGCCTCGATGCACTCAAGAAGTAGCTAGTTTATGTGCTATAAGGGGGAACAAAGTTAAGAATTAATATTTAGAATATGTCGTCGACTTTTTATGCTACTGTTTATGCTTCCTGGACACGTAGTCTAGCGTTAAAAAGACAATCATCCTGTATGGAAGCCGGTAAATGACATGTTAGCAAGCTAGCAGCTAACGTTACCAGCGGCAATGAGATGTTTCAGTGTAGCAAATTAGCTAATATAAGCATAGACCATATGGTCAGTATGTTTATAATTTGGTCCTGTTTTGTATCTCTTTAACAGAAAAAAAGTTCCGGCGGTCCCTGAGAGCCTTTTGAAAAGGCGAAAGGCCTTCGCCACCATGAAGGCCATACGCGTCAAGAAGCTGCTGGCTGAGAAAAAGGTAAGTTGCATGCTTGTATAATAGCCCGTTTAAAGAACTGATTTAACACATGTAAGTGTCAGTGTGCGGCTGAGCCATATCAGTAGGGTCTGTAATTGTTGCACTGAATGAACATGTATTGTTTTCTCAGGCCCGCAAAGTGACCAGGCACCTAATCTACAAGAGGGCTGAACAGTACCACAAGGAGTACAGGCAGATGTACAGGCGTGAAATCCGCCTGGGCCGTACTGCTCGCAAAGTGGGAAACTTCTATGTGCCTGCAGAGCCCAAACTGGCCTTTGTCATCAGGATCAGAGGGTGAGTAGTGTCTACTATCTTGGGTTGAAATGGTCCTGGTTGTCAGACAAAACCTTGTCAATGACATTAACATGGATTGCTAGACTTCTAACAAGATACTATGCCAAGTTGTGGATATGGATTGGTTAAACGACTTCACGTTCCTGCTCACATGCTATGCAGTGTTGCTTACTTAATGATTGAAAATGCCCTTTCCATGTTGCTGCAGGTTTTCTCTAGTGGTCAATCTTGAAACCTCATTCCAAACTT